>NC_056751.1:786459476-786759476 GCF_019279795.1 Protopterus annectens | reverse complement strand
AGAGAGTCAATGAGGGACTCTGCCTAACCTGGACTGGGATTTTATTCCAGAGTGAAGGGAGCCTCTGGGTTATGAATCTGTCCCTCCAGCATGTCCTATTTATTTCAGTGCTGAGGTTCAAGTCTCTCGAGCATGTAGCTTGATGGGATTTGGATTTTCTGAGGTGCAGCATGTCCATTAATTCCAGGTTGGACATGGCTTTATACATCAGGCAGATCAGCCTCTGAGCAGGCGGTATGCCACTGAGTAGAGCTGGAGTTTCTTTAACCGGGCAGCATATGGCATCTGTTTGAGCCCTTTGATCCTCTTGGTGAGGTACTTTTGGGGTCTTTTCAGTTGCTGCAGGTGTCTGGTAAGGTACATCCCAAAAGGGCATTGTACTCAGTTATGGGCCTGATGAGGGATGAGTAAAGAGGCACGATGACCTCCCCTGATCTAGATGTGAATCCCTTCATGATTAGGTGGGCTATATAAAATGTTTTTCTAACCACTTTGGCCACGTGGTTGTCAAATGAGAGATTGCTATCAACTTGGGTCCCCAGGTCCCTAATTACTTCTTCTGTACTTAATGGATTACCACCTATGTGGTAATTTGTGGGCACTTTGTTTTGCCAAAGGGATGACTATACACTTTTGGCGTTTAGCTTGAGGCCATGGCTCTGGCACCAGTTGTCTGTTTCTATGAGGCCCTTTTGGAGGATGCTTGTGTCGGCTGGAGAGTCGATTATGGTGCCCAGTTTGCAGTCATCTGCGAACTTGGTCAGCCACAGTCCTTCCGTGTTGGCCTGTACCTCCGAGAAATATATACCGAACAAGCGAGGTCCCAGGACTGAGCCTTGTGGGATGCCACTTGTAACTGGTTTGGAGTCTGACATGGCTCCAGCAATTCTAACCATGTGGGTTCTGTCCTTGAGCCAGTTTGCAACCCATCTAGTGACATAGGGGTTTATATTTAAGCTGGTGAGCTTATCTATAATGCCCGAGTGGGGTATTGTATCAAAGGCTTTTGCGAGGTCCAGGTAGGCTGTGTGGGCCACCTTCCCCTCATCAATGGCCTTGGTCACTGTTTCAAAGAAATCGCCCCAGGTTTAAGAGGCAGGATCTGCCCTTAACAAAGCCGAACTGGGTAGGATCCAGTGTCTGTAGGTCCCCAATATCTTTATTTATGAGGTCCATGATGATCCTTTCCATAGCTTTGCAGACCAAGCTAGTCAGGCTTATGGGGCGATAGTTTCCAGGATCCGTTGAGACACCACCTTTGTGGAGCAGGATCACTGTTGCTGTACACCACTCTTTGTGTACATATCCTGTAGTAAGGCTGAGACGGAACAGTAGTTTTATGTTTGGGTTTAGCTCTTCTTGGAGTTCATGTAGGAAGCAGCCCGGGAGACCATCCGGTCCCATTGATGCTGTGTTTTTTGCTTTGGAGAGGGCAGCTCTTACCTGAGCATCAATTTTGTATAAGTTGGAAGACAGCATGTTAAGTTTTGTCTTCATTTTCTACATCATGTTTGGTTGCTGATGAAGGCTTTGCTGAAACCGGTACAACCATGTTGGTGTACGGTTATGTTTTTTTGCTGTCTTGAAGTCTGAAATAAAATAACTATCACCTGTGTCATGGAGTGCTGGCTCTTTTTTTCACTATGGATTGGCCCACCCAGAACTTAGACCTACACCAGATAGAAAAACCCCAGTGTGACTTAATGAGGGCTTTGCACATGAGCTGCCCTTGCAATCTGACAGAGTTAGGTGATCTTTGCACGGAAAAGTGGCCAAATAATGCTAAGCCAAGATGTGCCATGCTGATAGACACCTTCACAAGAAGAGTGAATGCTGTAAGTCACTTAAAAGATGCTTCAACAAAGTATCATTTTAAGGGTGTGCACACGTTTGCAACCACCATATTGTACATATTGCAGTCATTATATTTTACACCTAACACATTTGTTTGTTTATTGATTGGATTGCACAGGTCATATGTCACATGAAAGGTGGGTAACATATTTGAATGCATTATTGTGATCTCATCTTATATATTACAAGAACATAGCATGTTAACAGGGTTGTGTACACTTATCATATCCACTGTAAGCTTAGAAGGTTGGTGGTGTAACAGGCATTGTGTGACCATGAATTTACTGCTGGTTTGGAGGTCTGACACTCAAATGTATGTCATTAATCAGTGATATCACTCCTCAGATCATCCCAGTTATGTATCATAGAAACACAGGGGTTATGAGAAACAGAGCAAACATATGAGCCAGACATCTACACATCCTGCAAGGATCTGTACAGTTGTGAGGTATGTTCTGTATACTTGTCACTGTGCTATATAGGCGAACAGCAATGATGTGTACATGGGTGCAGTCTGTGCCCGAGGAAGGACCATCACCTACTAACACTAATCACGTATCCCATAGCTCTGTATTGTTACTTACATGTAGTAAAACTGGCTGCAATGTATGATGTTGAGGGCCGTGTGTCATGCATGTCACCATTTGAGTAATGTGAGGTCTATGTAACAGATTTGTGCCACCTCACCTGTAAATGTGTGTGTGTGTGTGTGTGTGTGTGTGTGTGTGTGTGTGTGTGTGTGTGTGTGTGTGTGTGTGTGTGTGTGTGTGCATGTACCAGCCATCCTTAAAGTGTAGGTATTA
Organism: Protopterus annectens; assembly: GCF_019279795.1. Classification (NCBI taxonomy): domain Eukaryota; kingdom Metazoa; phylum Chordata; order Ceratodontiformes; family Protopteridae; genus Protopterus; species Protopterus annectens. The sequence goes on along the minus strand of NC_056751.1, from coordinate 786,756,819 downwards.
ATGTACATATGTTGTCTTCCCCTCACAAGAGGCGATAGGGTTGGGGTCCTTCCCACTTGGAAACTGATGTCATTATCTCTGCAGACTCTGGCAATGATGATAGGAATAGTGAGGTACAGGTGTGGTTGTCAGGGGCTGCAATTGTGCCATTGATTGGCATACCACTCTTGTCCACACCATCCTCACACACAGTGACAATGCTTATTCATACCCCCAAACCAGTGGCCACAGATGATGGACAGTTGGCAGATGGTGGCATTGAACAGGCTAGTGTAGTGACTATGGCAGGTGTGAGTGTAGACACTGGCCATAACCTGAGTGCAGGTGAGTTCTCACACAGGTGGATGGACAGGGGTGCTTGCAGGAGGACCGTTGCTTGTCAAGCCGCTGTCGCAAGTGCCACAGCAGGAGTCACCAGACGCATGTTTTGGGCTAAAATGGATTCACAGGCACATAGTGAATACCACACCAGACAAATACTCAGGGTGGTGGATGCAACTCTTCCTGATTTACGTGGCGACATACACAACCTTATTGAGGCCACATGCCAAAATACTTGAGCTCATGAATAGATGGTGGGGTGAGACCTTAGCAATCCTTGACTATGGCATGTCTGTGCTAGAGCATGTGGTGGGAGATGGGCATCATACATGGGGACGCAGGTCAGCACTAACAACAGCTGAAAGTCTATGGGACTGTGCACCTTCACACTCCTGTAGTGGCAGTGACACCAACACTACCAAAGGAGGGTTGCTGTCCACATCACACCAGAGCAAGCCATGGGTATGAGGTCCTGTTTGGTCCCATCAGGGGCACAGATCCAGTAGACAGCAATCACCATCAGGAAGCAGTACCACATCTGGCCTTGGGCCTGGTGGTGCCAGTGATACCCCTGGCAGGACCAGTTCCCGTGTCTATCGCTGGAGACAGTGAAATGGACACCCTGGGGTCCACAGCTATCCAATGTACCCCTGTGTAGGGCAGCCACATGGCATGATTGTGTGCATACATACATACACACACACATCTGTATCACAGGCAGGTCACCTCCAGACACACACACAGCATCTCTGCACAGCCCATCTATTGGATAACCCTCCAAACACACACACATGATGCCAACCATATGGCCCAGCCTAGGCGTCTGGCAAACTCACACCACACCCTGTGCATATGATGATATCTGTGCCACATCCCTGTCATCCATACCATCGATGTTGGGACATGCTAATATGGGTCTGATGCACAGGGTGAATATAGTACAGTGTAGCTATGCAATACTATGTAAAGTGCTGTTTGCTTGCATTTGCTATGGGTACACATACAAGTGTATGTATATTATTAGCTAGGATGCATTATTGCTGCTAGTACCATTGACTGAATGTAGTCTGACATGCTGTATTCTGTTTGTGTTCAAGGTGTCTGTGTGTCTGCAGGCTATGGCCCTGCAGACATTACCAAGAGGGAGTATGGCAGAGTGGGACTACACTGACCGTGTCATAGGCAAGGTACAGCTTTATATGTACATGTACCAGGTGTGTATGCATGCAACAGTGTGTGAGGAACATTGTTGTCAGTGTGACCTTGCACACATACCCCTTGTCACCGACAGGTAGCCTTCAGACATGTCAGGTCAGTGTTTTGTAGTACCACAAGTTCCTACATACAGAACAGGTTACTGCAGTACTGTCACCAGGTCCCTCACAAGTGTAACCATTACATTAACTGCAAGAGATTCACCTGTCAACACCTGTTGGCCCTGCCATTTCTTTCCCATATACTCAACCCTGATGCAGTTGATGAGGGCATGCATGATACTGTGCATGACAGGTTTGTGGTACGCATTCCTGAGTTCACTGGGAGGAATAGGGATACAAAATGGTATATCCTTTGCATACACACAGTAAGGACTGACACAGGGGATGTGCACACAGTAACATTAACACAGTTGGCAAAAGACAGATTAGTAAACCTACATTTCCACCTTAATGTACTGTACTACTACATACACATGACATGTCCCACATAGATTATATGCATGGGACATACAACACTACCTCTTACAGCATATAATGTTCTGAATGCCTTCATGGATGATGAGATAACACACCAGGAATAGGATGTGGAGTCATGTATTGCTCCTACAAGCCTGGGCAAGTGATAGTGTAGCAGATCTTGTATCAGCATAATGCTTCAGTCAGGTATGATATTTGATGCTGGTGTGTGTGTCACTACACTCATTGTGGCTGATTTGGCAATGATATCACATACATGGGCATTGTTAAGGGACACAAACCACATATAGGTTGCAAACATCTGGATATTCCATAGACATCTGTACAGAGGACTGGTATGGCCTGCACAATAATGGTTTAACATGCTGCATGTGAGGTAGATGACATTACCACGCAATATATAGTAATGCCATTGGGAGGTTGTAAACAGGCATGGATGGTACACAAATCAAAATGGTATCAGCCAAACAGGATATGAGCTTCACCCAAAGACACACACACTTGCCAGTATTGGGATTAGGACCTCTACCTATCTAGTTATTTCTACTATAGCATTCCAGAGTTATCAGATGTGCCACGGAGCTTATATGATTTCACCTCGTCCCAATGTACTTCTATGGTGAATGACATTAGCAGGCCTAGTAAAGTAGGGTGATAGGAAGTTTACAGGGTGGTACATAACTCAGAATGGTATAACCCACACAGTATATGATTATCACATAAACTGTTGCCAGTATTGAGATTAGAACCCCTACATATCTAGTTATTACTACTATAGTGTTACACAGTTATCTGATGTGCCATGGATCTTACATGATTTCTCCTAGTCCCAAAGTACTTCTAATGTGAATGACATCAGCAGACCTAGTAAAGTGGGGTGATGGGAAATTTACAGGGTGGTACACAACTCAAAATTGTATAACCCACACAGCATATGATTCTCACACAAACACACACATAATTGCCAGTATTGAGATTAGAACCCAACCTATCTAGTTATTGCTACTATAGTGTTACGCAGTTATCAGATGCAGCATGGAGCTTACATGATTTCACCTACTCCCAACATACTTCTAAGGTGAATTACATCAGCAGGCCTAGTAAAGTAGGGTAATGGGAAGTTTACAGGGTGGTACACAACTCAAAATGGTATAAGCCACACAGTATATGATATGCACTCTCCAGCTAAGACTGGACTAACTGGTCAAGAGGAGAAGGGTCAACACCTGCAACACACCACATGGAACACATACCCCTCCAGAACACCGACTATCACACTTCTGACATACAAACAATAACCACACACCCACCTTCACAGAGGCACTCAATAGACATTTACCCAAACAGTGGAAACCACCAAGACCGACACACACTAAACCACCACAACACAGCACAAACCACAGGACACATATCTCACCTACACAGTGTGCCCCTTAACCTAAGCCCCAATGGCTAACCACCTTGCCCAATACAGTAATCATAGGTGACTCAATAGTGAGGCACACAGATGTCCCAATCAATAGGCTGAACATGGAGGAGGTAACAGTCAGCTGTCTATCAGGTGCCAGAATCCAACACATAACACACCCAGTCAGGTTACTCCACAACAACTTCAAGCATCACTCTGTCATTGTCCATGTGTGTGTGAATGACCTGAGATGCACCTCCATGGACTATATGAAAAGAGATATGGTGGAGCTCTCAGATTATATGACCCAGGCAGGTATGACACTAGCCCTGAGCAGTATACTACTGTCACCCAAAATGATACCACAGTACAAACAACAAATGATTGACTTCAACAATTTGGATTAAGTGTCTGGTGTCACTCTCATGGGAACCTGTATCTGTCTGCTTGGGATGACATGATTGACAAACTGAAATGGCTTGCCAGACATGGCCAGCATCTGTCAGCCCTGGGTTTCCAGGTACTGGCTAAGTGTCTTGCCACCCCTATAGTACCTTTTTAGGTGGTGTTCCAAATGAAATTGCCACCATAACAGCTATGCATATATGCAATCTGAGGGTCATGCTGCTCAACACTAGACATCTACATCCTGAGATGCAGCCACTCGAAGCACTCTTCACAATGGAGAACATTGACATTTCTGCTGTAACGGAGGCCTGGTTTACAGCAGCAGACAGCACCCCTGTACTACCAGCCTATAACTCATTCCATACCTGTCAGCCCCAAAACATGGAGCACAGCTCCAAAGGCGGTGGTGTCTCCATATTAATAATGGATATGAACACATCCAGAATAGTATCCCAGCATAATGCATCTGAGATACTTCAGGTACAACTGACATTGGGTAATAGTGCAATCCAAGTCATAGGCTGCTATAGGTCCCCATCCATGTCCTAGACTCTCAATCCACATTCCTCAATACCCTGGAATCTATCAAGGTCCAACCCAACACTCTCATAGTAGGAGAGTTCAACCACCCCTCCATCAATTGGGAAAGATACTCAAGCACCAATACACTTGCCCAATGCTTCCTATGGTTCATCAGTTCCAATGCCCTGGACCAGCTCATTCTGACATCCAGTAGAGGAAGCAGCATCCTTGACCTGTGTTGATTACTAACATATGGGACTATTGCTTGACAACAGTAGTCAATTGCTACCTGGTCAGATCCAACATAAGAGTAATCACCATGGAAATCCATGTCTCACCCACACCCCCGACAAAGGTAACTACCTTGAAAAACTTCTTCAAAGTTGACTTTGGACTCATAACAACAGAGGTGGCTAACATCACAGCACCCATGCCAAAGCAAAATACCTGCATGACTGCCAAATCATACAAATGCACTGTACAAACATGTACATCAATGCATGGAACTAGCCATACCCAATAGAACCATGACACTCTCCTCCAAACACTGGAGGAAAATCTGGTGGTCCCCTGCCATTAATAACCTGTACAACAGAAGGAAGAAACTATTGCAAAAAAAGGTGACCAGATGGCTTAGTGGTTAAGGTCTTCGCCTCCCATGCACAAGGTACAATGTTCAATCCTGACCTCCGACCAATGCCTGTTTGGAGTTTGCATGTTCTCCCTGTGTCTCCATGGGGATTCTCACATGTCCAAAAAACATGCTAAGTGTTTTCATCTCAAACTTACTAATGAATGGAGCTGTGGGCAGCAGCACAGACTCTACATGGTTTCCTATAGGGGGAAGAGTTGTACAGACCAATCACTCTGGGCATCTACTGTGGTGTGTAGTATCCTCAAGATAGGAGAACACAGATCCAACAGTGTAAAATATGGCTCTAGGTGATTCGATCATGTTGACTAATGTCACCAAAAATGGGCATGGGTAGTTACCGGTGATAAGTGGTTGAGGACCCAGACTACTCTCACCCATGCCAGGGACCCTTGCTAACAGTGGGAGGGGTAGATGTGCCTCTATTGGCCAGTGTGTGCCCACCATAAAGCCCAGCAGCCCTGGCTACTAGCTGGCCGGTGTCTAGTTGCCCAGCCTGGGTTACCTGGGATAGCTCTGTTGAGCAAAAGCTGGACATAAAACCAATCAACCTGCCAAACATGAACTGAGAACTGCTATGCTTAATTTAGGTTCACTGACAGGATGCAGCTTGGAAGTGGAATACATGATGATATGGAGTAGGCTAGACATCCTATGTATCCAAGAGACAAGATGGAAGAGCAGTGCAGCAAAGCCACTTGGCTTGGGATTCAGACTCTACTACTCAGGTGGGGGACAGACTAGAAATGGTGTAGGAATTGTGGTGAGAGAGGCTTCAGAAGACAGTGAGAGATATCATCAGAATTAATAACAGACTCATGGCACTCCAACTCCAGTGTAATGATAGGGCAGTATTCATAATCTCAGCATATGCTCCAGAGCAGGGTTGTGATAGTGAGGAAAAGAATGCATTCAGACAGCAGTTGCAGGACCTACTAGATAAAGCAGGACAACATGAATTTGTGTTGATAATGGGTGACTTGAATGCACATATCGGGACAGACAGAACAGGATATGAGGACTGCCTGGATCCACATGGGTGAGGTAACAGGAATAAAGAAGAAGAAGCCATTCTAGACTTCTCTTGGGCAAATGGCTTGATAGTAGCCAACACATGGTTCAGAAAGAGAGACAGTCACAAGATCACATACAAGAGTAGCCAACATGCAACTCAGGTATACTTACTCCTAGTAAGGAAAAAGGACTGGGGTAGAATCCATGATTGCAAAGTCATCCCCAGTGAAACAGTCAGGCCACAGCATAAACCATTAGTTGCCACAATCAGCTGCAAGCTGTGGTTAGAGAAGGCTCTAAGGTCAACAGAGACCAGTCTGAAGACCTGGAAGTTGACTGGAGAGAAAGTACATCAGTTCAAGGAATGACTCAGGGCTCTAGCACTCCAAGAAGAGGAGGAAATAGGTGGAGTTGAAGAAGAGTGGCAGCGCCTAAAAACAGCATGTGTTAGGACTACAGAAAATATATGTGGCCAAGCCAGGTATGGAAATAAGGTACATAAGGAAAGCTGGTGGTGGAATGCAGAAGTCCAGGAAGTCATCAAAAGGAAGGGGTGCAGGAAGAAATGGGAGAAAGAAAAGACTGATCTGGCTAGGAAGGAGTATTGGTTGGCTAAAAAAGAAGCTAAGAAAGAAGCTGCAATAACAAAGAATAGGGCATCAGAGGCACTCTACCAACTTCAGGAAAGTGACTGAGTAAGGGGCACAAAGAAACTATATCAGGTTGCAAGGCAAAAACAGAGAGATAAAGAAGATAGTCAGCCACCCTTCATATGGGATGCCAACAAAAACCTGCTTACCACTCCACAGGACATCAAAGGCAGATGGAAGGAGCATTTCCAGCAGCTTCTGAATGAAGAAACCCCCACAGAAGCTGTACTGCCTCAGAAACAGCCTACAATTAGAGAAGAAAAGGAGCCCACCTTAGAAGAAGTAAGAACAGCACTAAGGAAGATGAAGTCAGGGAAAGCAGCAGGCTCAGATGAGGTGACAGCAGATATGATAAAGATGCTGGGTGAGATAGGGGAGAAATGGCTCCTGAGGATACTAATACCAGTGTGGAGAGAAAGGCATATCCCATATGACTGGAGAATAAACATACTTGTGCCAGTGTACAAGAAAAAAGGGGGACATCCACAACTGTGGGCAGTACAGAGGGATCAAACTCCTACCACACTGCATGAAAGTTCCGGAGAGAGTGATTGATAAATGGATACAGAGAGTAGTAGAATGTAAGATGGGAGATGAACAGTTCAGATCAGATCAGGATGCAGCACAATTGACCCGATGTTTGCATTGAGACAGATACTTGAAAAGAAGCTAGGAATGAGGACAGAGTCGACTGGGCATTCCTAGACTTGGAGAACTCATATGACAAGGTCCCAAATAAGCTACTCTGGGCAGTACTGTGGTGGTTTGAATTCCTGGAAACATTGGTAGAATTAGTGCAGGCTATGTTCAAGGAGCCAGTGACTCAAGTATGAACATTGTTCGGCCTCACAGAGGGGATCCCAGTGGGAGTGGATGTACATCAGGGTTCAGCTCTGAGCCCACTGCTGTTCATACTGGTGATGGACTACATTAGCAAACAGGTTGGAGGGGACAGATCAACAAAGCTGCTGTATGCAGATGATGTAGCGGTACAGGCAGACTCTGAGCTAGAACTTCAGCAAAGGATTGGAGAATGGAATTCAAATCTGAAGGCACATGGGATGAAACTAAGCACAGATAAGACAGTGGTAGTGGCAGCAAATTGGGGAAATCAGAAGAAGCTGTGAATAGAGATAGAAGGGAAGATAGTGGCATAGGTAAACACCTTCAAGTATCTGGGAGGGGTGGCTGAGGAGAAGGGTAGTATGAATGAAGAGGTCAGAGCTAGAATCAGTGGGGCTGCAGCCAACTGGCATAGAGTATCAGGTGTAGTCTATGACAGAAGAATGCCAAAGAAGCTGAAAAACATGGTGTACAAGACAGTGGTGCAACCAGTACTATTGTATGGTAGAGAAACCTGGGCAGTAAAGGCAGAGCAGATGAAGAAGCTAGAGGTGATGGAAATGAAGTGCCTGAGAAAGGTGGTAGAATGCACACTGTGGGACAGAAGAAGAAATGAGGACATAAGAGCAGAAGCCAAAGTAGCTCCAATTGCAGAAAAAATCAAAGAGAACAGATTACAGTGGTTCAGGCACATGTGTAGAAAAGCATAAGACAATCTGGTGAGGATGGTTTGGGACAGACAGGAAGAAGGTAAGGGGAAACAAAGACCTCCAGCAAAGAGGTGGATGGATTGTGTGAAAGAAGATCTGTGACAATCAGGCATGAATGTTGAAGAAGGCAGGAGTGTGACACTGAATCGAGAGAGTTGGCAACATTTAACATGATACCCCAACCCCAATTAGAAAAAATGGGAAAAAGGGGGCTGATGATGATGAAAATGTGGAGTCCCAAGAGTGGTAAAACTCCCTTATTCGCCTCAACAAAAACTTGAGATCCCTCATGAAATCATCTAAAGCCACCTATGACAGCAGAATTGTTGCAAACACTGACAACAATCACACATCCTTTGTTAGTTAAATCAAGAACCTCCACGCCAATAGCCATAAGTGCTCTGAGTTACTGCACAATGCTCCATCCTATAATGAGCCAACATATATTGCCAACATTCTTGCCAACACATTCAGTGCCAGCTTTACCTCTCTCTCTCCCCTAGGGGAACAATCAGAATGCCAGGAGAATGCCAGGCATACAGGATTACTGCCTCCCTGGTTACACCTGCATTGTCCATGAGCAAGAATACAGCTTCCATGGGACCTCACATTATCCCTGGCTGTGTTCTACATGAACTACAAAGATACCTGGCACCACATCTGTGTGCCCTGTTCAGTCACAGCCTCACCTCAGGCTTTGTCCCTCCCAAATGCGCACTGCTACAGTCATCCCTCTCCATAAAGGTGTGCCAACTACAGACCCTGGGAATTATCAGTCCATTAGCCTGACGACTCTGATATGTACAGCTATGGAGTGCATCATCAGGGATCTGATTGACAAACATATAGATAATCTCTTAACTCTGGACCCCACACAGTTTGGCTTTGTGAAAGGGAAATCATGCCTGCTCAACCTAGTTGACTTTTTGAGTCAGTCACCAGGGCTCTGTATGACAGTAAGGCACTGTATACAGCCTACATCAATCTGGCCAAGGCTCTTGATTTCATTCCTCAGTCAGGAATTATGGATGAACCCACCAAACTAGGCATCAACCCCTATATTACTGGGCGGTTGCAAACTGGCTCACAGATAAAACACACAGTGTGAAGTAACGAGCTCCAAGTCAGACTGCCAACCAGTCATGAGTGAAGTCCCACAGGGATCAGTCCTGGGTACTCTCCTGTTCAGGATCTAGTTCTCAGGAGTCCAAGCCAATGCAAAGGAACTCTGGCTGACCAAGTTCACAGACAGCTACAAGCAGGGAGCCATCATTAACTCCACAAGTGATGCAGACATCCTACAGACAGGCCTCACTGAGACCATTGACTGGCGTGGACACCATGGCCTGAAGCTCAACACCACAAAATGCATCATCAGCACCTTTGGTAAAATCTCAGTTCCCACAAAGTACCACATCAATGGGAGCCCACTGAACACTGTAGGTATTAGAGATCTGGGGACATGTTGACAGAAACCTCTCCTTTAACCAACACATTGCCACTGTGGTCAGGAAATCCTTCTATGTGGCACAACTCTTTACCAAGGGTTTTGCATCCAGAAGAAAGAGGTCATTGTCTCTGTGTACTCTTCTCTCAGTAGACCAATCATCAAGTATAATGGCCCATTTGGCATGTGCCTCACTAGACACGTGCAACAGCTGGAGAGGCCACAGAAGTATCTCACAATGAGGATCCTAGGCATTAAACATATGTCCTAAACAGACAGACTCAAAAGACTCCAGCTATTCTCTGTCTCATATCACTTACTTAGAGGCAATCTCTGCTTGACTTGCAAAGCCATGTCTGACCCAGCTCTTTCACAAATGCTACATCTAAAGACATCACAACCTCTCTACACCACACACTGCAGGGACCTTGACCTCATTACCACAATCAACACAACATGCTGGAGAGACAGGTTCCTCACCCAGAGACTACACATGTCCTGGAATAGACTTCCCATACCTGTCAAGCAAAGCACCTAGATGACCCTGTTGCAGAGAGATCTTGATGAGTGGATGGGTAATAGAAAGTTCACCCCAGTGATCACTCCAGTGGCTCTACTTGATGGGGGCACTGGGAGCTAACATTGGGTAGCAAAATGGCAGGGCACTTCTATGTCATAAGCTTGTATGGTCTAGGCTTGTAACAGCTCCTGGGCCATTAGCCTAATACACACCTATGAACCTATAAAGGGAGTGTTATCGGCATGACTGATAAAGTAGGCCAGTGGGTGGGTAACTTATCAAAATACTTCTTCCTACAAATATACACACCCACACACACATGCCAGATCTGAGAGTAGAACCCCTGCCTATCTAGTTATTTGTACAATAGTATTACACAGTTATCACACATGCTACAGAGCTTACTGGGCTGATAATTGGCCAAAGGTGGTGATAAGGAGAATGACATCAACATGACTGATAAAGTATGCCAGTGTGTAGGAAACTTATAAAAGTACTTCTTCCTACAAACATACACACTTATACACCCACATTTGCCAGATTTGAGAGAAAACCCCCTGCCTATCTAGTTATTTTTACTATAGTGTTACACATTTATCGCATACACTACAGAGCTTACTGGGCTGACAACTGGCCAAAGCTGCTGATAAGGGGAATGACATCAGCAAGAGTGATAAAGTAGGACTCTGGGAAGTTTTGTGGGTGGGAATGGCCTAAAACTGATTCACCTAGAAAGAAACACACACACCCTCACTCTCACATACACATCTATCACACACACACACACACACAGATGCCAGTATTGAAATTAGAGCCCCTACCTGTCTAGTTATTTGTGATATAGTGTTATGCAGTTATCACATGCGCTACAGAGCTTATAGGGGTGATCAGTGTCCAATGGTACTTCTAAGGTGAATGAAAGCAGCAGATCTTGTAAAGTAGGGCGATGTGAAGTGTACTGAGTGGGAAGACTCTCCTAATACTTGGACCTATGAAGACACACACACCCACACACACACACACACACACACACACACACACACACACACACACACACACACACACACACACACACACACACACACACACACACACACAGGTGATGTGATATTATAAACTCAACCTCAGTATTGTTACACCATGGGGCTCACCTTTTATGCTTTTATGCTGGCATGTAAAACTGTTTACAACTGGTATGCCACTGTCCACAGCAGGTCATCACTCTATGTCATTCAGGGTATCCGTGTGTGTAACTCACTCTGTGTCCCCCTGTATCTCCCTCTGTATCACTGTCTGTCTCTCAGTTCCCCACATGTATGTGTGTGTATGCTTGACATATGTTATCTGTTGCCCATATATATGTGTGTGCATCTCACGCAACAGATGCAGTTATATCACATATGGGCCACATAGAGCTAGCTGAAGGTAATCCTGTCTGATGTGTGTGTGTGAGGACAGTCGAGGTGTACATAGCTGTCTGTATGCATGGACATATATACACAATACAGTCATATATTCCAATGTGGGTTCCATCATGTCCTGTGATTCTCTAAGCTTAGAGGCATGCCCAGTGTGACCTTCTATAGTTAGGGTGGGACTCCATTCCAGAGATAGGTGTACTCCAGTCCAGGGTTTTGTGTGCTACAGCCATACCTCTCAGGAGTACACAGGACTTTCCTTAGGGTACTTGTTTTGTTTAGTAGACATTTTCTGACATATCTGTAGTCTGAAACTGCAATGTATTGTGCCATTACCTAGTGCCAGACATCCTCATATCATCACAGTGCTTTACCAGAGGATTACTAGTTGTATGATGCATAGACCAATATTATAAGGGTAGCTATGTACATTCTTGCCCAACAAGGCCATTTGTGAGGTGTGGCTACAGCCAGTTGAGTAATGATGAGCTGTGTAAACAGTCCAGCAACCTGGTGATATACTGGCTGGGGATCTCCTGCTTGTGTGGTATCTTTCTAACCTGACATGTCAAATCCTTGCTTGTGCATACCTCTGACCTGTACATTTTTTGGCAGGATATCCAGGTGTTTGCCTAGAGGTTTCAACCTTTCTACGTAAACTTGTGTTTTTATGGCACGTTAGTTACATATAATAAAAGTGATGTTGCAAAATAATACAAACATTACTGTTTCAGAATACATAACCTTCAGACCACTCCCACTACTGCAAACCCTTCACCCTACCAACTGTCTCTGTATGTAAGGGTGATATTTGCAACACATGCCTATCATTGTGTCTTTGTTCCACTTTTATTTCTGTCCTTGTCCACACATCTTGCTGTCAGAGGTTGGGAGTTATGGGTGTGGGTACAGAGTGCATTCAACTGTGCAGAGATGTCCATTATTTGTAAAAGCAAACATAAGTAAAAGGATTATTGAGAATGACCACTGGCAACAGTACCACAAAGCACTTGTATACACACAAGCCTTGGCACCTCTGCTACACATCCTTCAATATGTCACTAATATGTGTAGTATATTCCACATAGCACTATGACTTCCAGGTATGTCAGTGGCAAAGCAGTGGGTGTCACTGACATGCATAACAGTTGGCACTGCAGTTATCTGCACATAGTCCTGTCAAAGACAGTACTGTACCTATGACAGTACAAGACAACTGCCAGGAGAACATGCTGGCCAAATCCAGACAGTATTAACCACACATATGCATAGCTCATTGACCCCTGCATATTGTGGACAGGCAACATGTTTTCATGTATACTGGTACAGCCCTGCCAATGTGTGCTATCCTGCTATTTTCATGCAAACATATATGTTACTGTATTTGTGTGGGTATATGGGGGGGCACACCTGTCAACTGTACACATTTGCACAGACTGTGCTGATATTTGCTTTACATTTTGGTTCCATTTACCATACTATTGTGCCCTGTCTTGGGGACTGGAGGCATATCAATAAAGAGCCCAGGTCAGATTGTACCGGCATACTTTTGAGTTTCAGACTCCTTACCCTTCATAGCCTTACTGCAACTGTGGATCATGCTGTGCTATCACTGTATGTGTCTGTAGGGGGCTAATTCAACATTGCTGCCATTTGTGTGCCTTTACCAGACATGTATCTGTGGTTTTCTACAGCTGACTTGCTGTGTGGGTGGGAAGGGTGGTTATGGGACCCCCACCCTGACATCCATGCCTGTGACCTATGACCCTCCAGTTAGTTGTCCCCACCCATATACTGCAGTGGGATTTGCCACCTTGAGTACTACTGCATAGTGTGTGGAGGCCAGTTTTGGCTAGATATTTCTTGGTGTCCCACATAGCTGTCAGTTGTGTGCTGCTATCCCAGTAGGCCACCCCATTCCCTTGCATGCATGCATCATTACCATAGATATGCTAGGAGAACTTACTATTCCATTAATTTATTGTTAAGAAGACTGACTTACCTTGTGCTTGCAGCAGTTGTGAGGACGGTGCTTGAGGGCCACCTATGTTGGATGCACACAATACACTGCCTATACATGGTAAGTTACAGGTAATGTGATGTGTGTGTCATCCATTTTACTGTGTGTGCGAGTCAGAGAGAGGCATCAATCCCTGGGGTCCCTACAGTGTCAGCGTGTGTGTGCTATGCGTTGCCTCTTTGCCAAGGTGTGAGCATACTGGGCACGCCTCTGTCTGCCTACAGGAGCAGGCTCAGGGGCCTCCTCCTCCTCTGAGTCCCTCTGTGCCTGTGGGGACCTTGGCAATGGTGCTGAGCTGTGTGGCCCTTCCCCGTGCTGTTCCTGCTGCAGCTGTTTCTGCAAGATCATATTGTGTAGCATGGCACATATTATGAACATGTGTGCACATGTGGCTGGAGAGTACTACAAGGCGCTAGCAGATATGTCAAAGCAGCAGAACCATGACCTGAGCATCCCAAACACATTTTCTATAATGATTCTGGTTTGTGCATGTGCCTCATTATGGCATTGTTGAGTGGGTGTGTGTGCATTTCTGATGGGTATCATCATCCATGGCTCTAGTACATAGTTAGCATCCCCCACCAGATGGCCGTACAGGATGTCCCCACTGGCAAATGCCTGGTACAGCTGTGATGAATGCCAGATGTGGGAGTCGTGATAGCTTCCAGGATTGCCAGCACACTCATTCATGATAATGCTTTGGGCATTGCACACAACCTGGAAGTTGATGGAGGGGGAGCCCTAGTGGTTTATGTAGACCCTACCCTGTTCACTGGGTGGTGCTTTGATGTGCATGCAGTCTATCACACCCAGTACCTCCGGGTATTCTGATACATGGTGGAAGAGATGCATATTGCTGATCCTCTCCTCATGGGTGTTGGGGAAGTAAATCTTCTCACTGGCTTGTTGTAGGATGGTATCCAGGAACTGGTGGAGTACTCAGGATGCAGATGCCTGTGAGACCCCCATAATGTCCCCAGGAGGTCTTTGGAAAGTACCTGTAGCTAGTATCCTTAAGGCTACACATACCTTGGTATCCACTGGGATGGCTTCCCCTCTGTTGGCTCTGGGTCTGAGTTGAGGCCGACACAGCTTGATGATTTGCTGAAGTATGTCTCTGTCTACCCTGTAGCACTCTATCTCCAGATCATGTAGCCCCTGGTAAGTTACCCTGGATCTGAACACTCTTCTCCTCCTCCTCGGTCTGTGGTGGTTGTCAGCATTATCCTCTTCACTGTCCTCAGCCTCTAGCACATACTAATGGATCAAAGCAATGGCAGCCCCTAACATTTTTTTCTGCTAAAATTCCCCCATATGTGTACACCAGTGGTGCAGAGTTTGTGGGAAAACCAGACTGAAAGGTGTTTGCGTAGTTTATACTGTTGTGCTGCAGCTGCTGCATGTATGATTGGCTGACTATGATGCATTCCACCTGCTAGCTATGTTATTTGTATTTGATTGCTTTTATTCTGCTATTTCCATTTTTTTTCTTTTTTCCCCTTCCCATTTCTGCTCCTTTTAATCCCCGAGGTGCGCCGCTCAAACCCGGTGCCCAAATGTAAACAGTCCTGCTATTTCCGGGTGTTTTTTTTTTTTTGTAGACCTGATGTGTGCCACGCAAACCCATTTAGCCAAGGTAAACAATGAGAAATGACCCTCCCCTGGACACGAACATGCTTTTCATTTCATGGAATAAGTCAATACAGCCTCAGACACCCCCTCTCCCTTGCTAACTGTGCTTAGCTAATCTCAAATGTGAGCCGTGGAGCTCCAATGTGCTTACACCAAGCATGACACACGCCCTTTTCATGTCAGCTGCTTCTCCTGCTTACACTGCTGAGTTATAGCTCCTACACTGTTAGGTATAGTTTGGCACTTGTCTTCTTTTTGTGATTCAGTAAATTTCCCTCATTAGCATACCCCACTGCCTTGCTCATGGAACGCATCATCATGGAACTTATAAACAAAGACATTGGTAATCTCCAAACTCTGGATCCCACCCAGTTCGGGTTTGTAAAAGGCAGATCATGTCTCCTAAACCTGATAGACTTCTTTGAAGCAGTCACCAAAGCTGTAGACAAGGTTAAGGTGTTCACACAGCCTATCTAGATCTTGCCAAGGCTTTTGACACCATCCCCCACTCTGGAATTATAGATAAACTCACTAAACTAGGTATAAATCCCTATGTTACAAGATGGGTTGCCAACTGGCTCACTGACAGAACCCACACTGTGAAAGTAGCAGACTCCAAATCTGACTTCAGACCAGTGACAAGTGGAGTACCACAGGGTTCAGTCCTGGGTCCTCTCCTGTTTGGTATCTACTTCTCTGAAGTACAGGCTAACACAAAAGATCTTTGGCTAATGAAGTTTGCAGATCACTGCAAACTAGGAGCCATAATCAAACCTCCTAATGATGTGGACATCCTACAAAAGGGCCTCACTGAGACAGATGCCTGGTGTCAAAGCCATGGCCTCAAGCTCAATGCTAAAAAGTGCATTGTCATCCCCTTCGGTAAAAACTCTGTACCCATGAACTACAACATAGGCGGTAGTATACTTAACACCAAAAGTGTGATAAGAGACCTTGGGACACAGGTGGACAGTAGTCTCTCCTTTGATAATCACATCACCACAGTAGTCCAGAAATCCTTCTATGTGGCATACCTCATCACAAAAGGTTTCTCATCCAGAAAAAAAGAGGTCATTGTTCCCCTCTACTCATCACTCATTAGACCCATTATAGAGTACAACACCCCTTTTGGTATGTATCTCACAAGACATCTACAACAACTGGAAAGGCCGCAGAAATACCTCACAAAGAGGATTACCAGCCTCAAACAGATGCCCTATGGAGACTGTCTCAAAAAACTCCAGCTTTACTCCGTCGAATATCGCCTACTCAGAGGTGATCTCTGCCTAACATACAAAGCTATGTCAAACCCAGAGCTGTTGGACATGCTCCACTTAAAGAAATCCCAATCCCTCCAAGCTACATGCTCTAGGGACCTAAACCTTGTCACCACAATAAACAGAATATGCTGGAGGGATAGATTCCTATCCCAGAGACTTCCCATACTCCGGAGTAAACTACCTATCGATATCAAACAAAGCTCCTCATTAGCACTTTTCAAGAAAAATGTTGATGATTGGATGGGAAATAGGAAATTCACCCCAGGGATCACCTCTGTGGCTCTGCTCTGCAGTGGCACAGGAAAATCATTTTCTTGGGTGGCAAAAGCCAGGGTACCTTTTTGGCTGAGCTTGTATAGGCCCCAGGGCCGATAGCCTAGTACCTACCTGTAAACCTATGAACCTTAATCCCTAGTTAGAACACTACACCAGACCCTTTCCCCTTAGCAACCACTGTTCCCTGTTATTGTTTTGATTCTGCATGCTATAGACTATAATGGCAAAATGCAGATTTCACTTATTGTCTTTTCACATTTTTTTCGGCATGCTCCTGTTTGCTCGCCGCTGCTCCATGCTTAAACATCTGAAATCGGCCAAAAAAATTAATTTTGATTTTTATAATTTTGCAACACTTTTCTATGCCAATGGCCATATATTTGGCCATTGGCATGCCTAAGGATTAGAATACATGCTTTAGTTTGAGCTGCCATGCCTCCATTTTGATTTTTGCAGAAATGTATTTGGCTAGTAGCCGAATACATTTCTGCATGCTACACTATTCTGCCATGGATGCCTGCCTGCTTACTGGATCACTAATTGACCTAATTTGCATGGTTTTCACCAGCAAATGAGGTCATTAGCATAATCCAGTCATGTCCATGGCAGAATAGTGTTAGCAGGCTCGTGCACGTCCCCAGGCTTGTTTACTGGATCGTTAGACAGCCATATTCCATGCAGGAATGGCTACACTATTCCTGCACAGAAAAAAAGCTTATTGAATCCTGGGGATAGTCTTTTACTGAATTACTTTCTAAGTTATACACATCCATTAAAAATTTTTCATTCTCAAGCTTATCTTGATCAAGATATTGGGTGTTCTCTAACCTGGAGTGAGGTGGTATCTCATATTCATGTCCAGTAAGGTAAAGTGTATTGTTTCAAATGAAATAATTGCTCAGATATCAGGGACATGACAGACCAGCAGGCATGTTTTCTAAGTATTTGTAAATACATCACTTAAGTGCTCATATTTTAGTGTCCACAAAAGCAGTTAGTATGCTGATTGGGAGTAGTCATACCATGCAATGTCAACAGAATATTTTATGAGTTACCTTCTGTTAAGAAGTCTTATGTGGTATTGTATCACTTTGTATAAGGCCTGCATACTGCAAATATGTTGTTTGGGGAGGGGGTTTACACATAGTGTGTTTTGAATTTTATTAATTATTCATTAGGAGGTGATTGTACTGCGGTGGTTGTGCTGCGGTAGTGTTGTCGCATCACACTAAGACGTTGTCCTGTTCGATTCTCAGCTAGAGTGTCTTCTGTATGGAGACATGCATGAATGGGCGTACCTTCATTGAAGTTTGTGTGTCAGCGCTGGCAACTCAGCACATAAAAATCTACTGCCAATCATTAGCGGACCAGAGTTCCGCTGTGGCGACCCCTAACCGGGAAAAGCCGAAAGACACAACAACATTCATTAGGAGGTGATTGCGATTGGTGCAAAAGTACATTTCAACTGTTATTGGTTGTGGGGTTATTAACTCTGATGAGGTCCCATTGATTTGGATGAAAGTGCTAAGTTTTTCATGTTGGTGGTTTCAGCTACAATAAATAGAGTGGATTCTCACACTCTCAGTTGGACTTTTTTTTCATTTTTAATGCACATTCTCAGCTATGCCATGCAGAAGGCATACAAGACAGCAGTGTTGTCCACCACAGAAAGTTGGCTGACCAGGTCCACAATACTGACAGACATGGAGAAATTCCTAGTATGACTGAGAGGAAGGGTTGTAACAGGATTATTCCTGGCAGGGGGCGTGGATGTTGGTGCTTGGCTGGCCCATTCAACATGTGTCTTGGTGGGTGATAGACCAGGTCAGTACTATACAACAATAGTTTCAGACACATTTGTTACACTAGTGGGTGTACCCTAAACATCTAGATACCTTGCACATTTGTTTTCATAAGTATATTGGGAGTGCAGCAGATTTCCACTACCAGACTAACTAAGGTTGCATACGAAGGAATTAGACCCCTGTCCTGCATGCCACATGTTACCATTGTAGCACATTTTAAGGTGGTTTGTATGAAGTTTTCAGTTTTGTATGTTCAAAGGTAGAAGGTAGAAATAGTGATGGGTAACATATAGAAATGGCTGTGGCTGGACAAATTGCTGATGTGCATACATCTATAAAGTCTAGTGACAATACTTAGATGCTTGGAGATGTGTCACAGTTGGTGGACATGGTGACACTAGTGTCTGTCTCACTCATGGGTGGGGAGCAACCCTCAGCAGAGGATGTATATATGGTTGAAGATACTGGACTTCTGTGGGTGCACTGATTGAGTGAACACCAGCCTCTAAGCAAGAGAAATCTTCTGTAACTGAGAGCCTCAGAAGTGCTTCATTTGTGCCCAAAACTTCAGTTTGGGAGGAGCACACAATTTCCTTAACAGACATGCCTACCATAGGCCAGAAGTACAGGGTTACCTGATAGTTTTGACATCACAGTCACCCCAAAGAGGTGCAGGCATCATTAGATATTAATTAGTGGATGTTTAGGATTGTGATCCTGGGATGGTGTGTTGCTACACAGTTCTTAATGGAGCTGGTAGGTGTCATATCTGGCCAGTGTTATGATGCTTCCCAGGTAGGTGAGGACATGGAAACCAAACATCAGGAACTGATTTTCTGGTGAGGAGTATGATGACACAGACAATGTACCTCTGCCTCCATAGAATTGCCAGTGCCATCATGTCTGCATAGACTGGCAATGTTGTCTGTGACATTGCTCTCAACTGTCAAGATTTTTGCAGAATGTGCAGATTTCTGCCTCATATTTTTTTTGTACGTTCCTCATAATATTTGTGGTTTTCTGACAAATCACTGAGGATTGAATTAACTAAATAATGACGTACGTTTGAGTTTCAGATTTAATATCCTTCAGAAAATGCATGTCAAGACAATTCTTGTTTATAAAAATAATATTTAAAATCTGTCCCTATTTTTGGACCCCCCCCCCCATCCCCATTACTTTAGACTTTGTCCAGATTTCTTGCACTAAGAGGTTGAAAGGTATGATCTGTGACTCAGTCTCTTAGTGCAAGAAGTCTGGAGAAAGCTTGACAAAATGGGGGAACAAAGGTCCAAAACAGTGACAAATTTTAAATATTGCTCTTATAAACTTAGAAAGTTGCTAGAGTAATAGTGTTTGTGTTAGCATATATTTTCTGAAGGATTTGAAGTCTGAAGCTCAAATGCATGTCATTATTCAGTGACCTCAATCCTCAGCTCATACCAGTGATTTGTTACAAAACCACAGATTTCATGAGGAATAGACCAAAAATGTGAGACAAAAATTGACATTCTGTGAAAATCTGGACAATTGAGAGGTATGGTGGGGAACAGACATGGGATGGCCATGTAAGTGGACCTTAAGTAACTGAAACATATGGTCTGTGATGTGGCAAGTTTGGACATGAGCAGTGTTAAAATACATCTTCGTTATAAGTTCAGGGCTGCACACAGGGGCATGTGTGTGGATTCACAGGAGAACCAGCATCATCTTCAAAGCAAAACACGGCAAAATGTTTTGGGATGGGACACTGGCTACATGCTTAGGGGCCAACATTTATTCTGTACAGTGTGCCAGGCCTTACCAGCAAGATAATCCTGTAGGAAATCACCCTGGAAAAGGACAAAAGGACTACAAGTTAAATGTATGCAGATATATAAAGCATAGCAATTACCAAGACACTGCACATACATTATTTAAGCAAGAGCCCACGTCTGGGTGTGGGTAATGCTAGATTTACCCACAGTTGGTGTGGTTTGGTCACGAGGACGAAGCCTGAGTGGCCAAACAAAGACAACCGTGGGTAAATCGAGCATTACCTACACCCAGACATGGGTCATTGTTATTATACAATGACATTATTTAAGAAAAAGACTACTTACATTTCTTAAATAATGTCTTTGTATAATACGTCCATGCTGCCCTTCCGCATCTTGTTGGTATCCCGGAGCTTTTTTTTTTTTTTTTATGTACAGCACATGCATATGGGACTTGTGTTCCACCGCTTATGCAGTACATAAGTGCTGTGAAGAGTTAGCAAGGGAGAATGGAAGATCTCCGTTGCTTCTTCTCTTTATAATTAATAAAAAAGAAGAAACTGGAAGCATTTTTTATGTTCGGGAGAGTCGGGACAGACTAAATAAAAGGATCATCAACTAAGTTTTTAAAGATTTGCAGAACGTACCCGATTATCTTTTTATTTCTGTCTGTACCATCTCCCGAATGTAAAAAGTCTTCCGTTTTCTTTTGTTTTTTTAAAAAAAAAAAATCAAAATTAAAAAAAAATGAGATATACTAATGGGAAAAAGTCAGGACGACCAGACCTTCTTCCGTTAGTACAGTCTCGGATTTACAACGGGCACACTGGTTGGCTTGGCCAATCAGTGTGCTCGCTTTTGAATATTTTAGGCCGGTCATTGTATAATTATTGATTTGCAGCCGAGGTAAAGCGGAATGTTTTGCTTAACATCAGTAAACACTTGTAACCAAAACACCATGACCCAATGTACTCCTAAACTTAAATAAAACAAAAAAAACGGTGACCAGAAATGTCACAGCACACAGAGAGTTTAATAGTTTGACCACTTTCACTCCAGTAAAGCAGAAATTTCCTCAGAAACAATGTAGCAACTTCCTGCATTTTTTAAAAAGCCTTAAAGGTGCCAAGCATTACAGAAATTAAACACACATAAATTGTTGTTGTAAGATAAGAAATAATGCTAAGAAAACATTTAAAAACAAAGCCCAGTAAATGGAAACATTAAACTTATTATATATAACATGCTCGTGTCTTCTTCTTCTTTCGGCTTTTAGGGGTTGTCACAGCGGATCACCTGTCCGCTCATGACTGGCAGTGGAGTTTCACAGTGTCGAGTATGCCCAGTGCCCAACCTTCCACAGAAGGCACACGTACACATGCACTCACACCTAGGGCCAATTTAGAGTGTCCAATCCACCTGCAGCATGTCTTTTTTGGGATGTGGGAGGAAACCCACGCAACCACAGGGAGGACATGTAGACTCCACACAAAAGGCACCCCAGCCGAGGATCGAACCGGAGAACCTGTTGCTGTGAGGTGACAATGCTAACCACTGCACCACCATGGCTGCCCATAACATACTCATGTCTAAAGTGTAGAATTTAAAATGTTAAACGCTTCAAGTGTAGTCAACCCAGAATACAAACGTGTGTAGAATTCTTCTTAAAATCAAACTGTCAAAAGATGCATCAACCGTGGTTGACAAAGAGCTTAATACTTTGTGAAACCTTATTTAAATATGATAAAATGCCAGGAATCTTATTAAATGCTAGCTGCCTTAATTCTTAAAATGGGTTTTATGGAAACAAAGTCATTCAATCCAGAGAATGTCTCTGCATTTAAAAGCAGCTGCCGAAACAGTTCACATTGTTCTAGATGCAATTCCCAATCTCCACCTCTAGTAGGTACTGGAAGCTTCTCAAGCACAGAAAAAACAAAACTTTTTAAAGTCTGTGCATTTAATGTAATGCTTCTATAACGCCTTTTTAATGGCATAAATATGCTGATAAATCCCTTTTCTCAATCTATCTAGAACAACATGAGCTGTTTTGGCAGCTGCTTTTGAATACAGGGACATTCCCTGGATTGAATGATTTATATTTCCATAAAACCCATTTTAAGAATTAAGGCAGCTAGTATTTAATGCCCAGTACAAACATGTTTTTGCCAATGCTGGACACTCTTACCTTTATGGTTTTGCAGGTGATTGAAGAAAGTTATAGAGGTGGAGACAACTTGAAATGAAATGGATTGCTACTTTTCAGGCTAATAAGACTCCCGGCTTAAATGGGAATGTTCTTTTAAGAAGTGCTTTGAAGGCACAGAAGCTGCCGTATTGAGCTTAATTGCTCTGGTTGTTTCATTTGTCGATGGTCTTTTAAAAATGAAGTGTTTTTGGTTGTTAGTAAATCTGAAGAAGCACTTGTGTGTGAAAGTGCTAATCTCTCCTGTTTGTTGTTTTAAGTTTTATTGTGTATGATATTAAATTTATTCTTTTAGCTGTATTGGTCGGACTGTTTTTTATTTGGTTTATACAATTTCATGTAGATCAAAAGCTACCAATAAAGTACATGTAATTTTGTTTTTTTATAACAATAGTCGGTGTACACAGTCAACAAAGTAGCTATAACTGTTTCTGGGGGAGAAGCTCTTTGTGAAAGAAAGGACCTTATGCTCTTGTCATCTGGTCATTTTTAAACAGCCTTTAATCTGGCTTTGCAGGACTAGTGTACATATGTGTACAAATTAAGTTTGAATACTTTGGCCAGTGTGTGTAAAACACAGGTTTGTGACTTTATTTATTTATTATTTATATGACATTTGTTAACTGGGAAAGTCTGACTGGGTGAGGAACCCATTTTCAGTGGAGTCCTGGGGAGAAAAGCTCCACAGCAGTAAAGACACAGATTAGGATATGTAAAATTACAAGAAGTTACAAGTCAGACAACTGTTGTACATTTGCATCAAAGGCATAGTCGACTTAGGAGACAATAAAACAGCAGTGTAAGTTAATATTGTTAATTTGCATTTGCAATTTTTTTTGAAGGAAAAAGATCTCTAAGGGGGGTAAACAGAAGGGAAAGGGAGGGTGAAGTTGTGAGAAAGTAATGGAGAGAGTGGAAAAGTTGTGGAGGGGTGAGGGGAGAAGGGTAGAGTAAAAGGAAGGGGAACGGTGTAGAGGGGGATAGTAATGGGGTTGCTAAGCAGTACTGTAACAGATTCAAATATTTGTTTCTAGAAGGTGGTTTTTAGTGTAAATTTGAAACTCTTGTGTTCAGTTATTGCTCTGATGTTTGCTGGTAGGGCATTCCAATGTTTTGCTACAGTGTAGGAATATAGACACTGTCCAGCTTTATTGTTTGGTCTGTGTAGGGTTACTAGTTGCCTGTTTTCATATCAGAGAGCCCTGGTAGGAGTATAGGTTTGGAGGAGTGAGTTGAGAGCAGTGCAATTATTGGGTTGATATATGACTTTATGTGCCATGTGTCACTGTAAGGAGTCTAGGAGATATGGAAGTTTGAGCCAGTTGAGGGTACTGAGAGCTGTGCACAGGGTTGGCCTTAGGTTAAGTGGTACCCTAGGCAAAAGGGCTCCGCAGCACCCCCACACCACCTGGTGGCCCCATCCTGGTCTGTTTATACCATCCAGATTACTGCAAAAGCGCTACTTCTAGAGCGACCCCCTAGGCAGCCGCCTAGTTGGCCTATGTCTAAGGCTGGGTATGGCTGGCTTTGGCTCTGTAGTGGTGTTTGTTATGATGTGCATTTATAGGAAATTTAGCAATTTTATTATAACAGGCTTCAAGTTTGGTTTTTACGGTAGTCTGAATGTTGGTCAGAATGGGAGCTCCGTAAGGTAGAGATGGGAGCAGATAAGTAGTTCCTAGGGTTGTTTTCGTGGTTGTATTCATGAAGTTTGTTGTGGTGGTAGAGCATTCCTAGTGTGCAGTGAGTTTTTTTATTGTATTATGGATATGTAGGTCAAAGGAAAGTTTATTGTCTATGGTTACTCCTAGCAATTTGGTTTGATTAACAACTTCTTGTTGGGAATGGTTTAGTGAGAAGATCTTGAAATCATCTGGGACATTTTTGGGCGTGAAGAGGAGGAGAAGGAGATTAATGCAGCAGTTGTGCAATGTGATGGTCTAAAACCATGTTGGGTAGGGTAAGGAAATTGTTTTGTACAGCATGATTAAGTAGTTAATTGTAGATCAATGTGAGTATGTGCCTTTAAGGAACCTCTTGTGGGCATGTAGAAGTGTAATGAGTACTGAGCATGTGCAAGTCAGAGTGGCATTTTGTAGTTGTTGAGACGTAAGCTCTGTCTGTTAATCAGTTCATCATAGCATCATAGGAAGTTACTAGGCTATTGGCCCTGAGGGCCTTATAAGCCTAGCCAAGAATTTATCCCATGTTTCAACAAGTCAGCACCCTATGCCACTGTCCAGGAGGGACACAGGTGGAATCCCAGGGATGTATTTTCTATTTCCCATCCAGTTATTCAGATTGCTCTTAAAAAGGGGTAAAGAGGCAGTCTGCTTGACATGGAGAGGGAGTTTATTCCATAGATGGGGGAGTCTCTGGGACACAAATCTGTCCCGCCAGCAAGTCCTATTGATGTCACTGACCAGGTTGAGGCCATGTGTGTGGGTTACTCGAGTAGAGCTTGACGTGCGGATATGCAACAGCCCCATCAAGGCAGGATCCGAGAACACCTTCTATGCCAGACAGAGGTCACCTCGGCAGAGTCTGTATGAAACAGAGTAGAGGCATAGGGCTTTTAGCTTATCTGTGTATGGTAGAGTTTTGAGGCCCTGGATTCTCCTGGTGAGGAACCTCTGTGGTCTCTCCAGCTGCTGCATGTGCTTTGCGAGGTACATGCCGAATAGGCCATTGTACCCAATAACGGGCCTTATAAGGGAAGAATACAGGGATGTTATGACCTCCTTGTCCCTGAATGAGATACCCTTACTTATGAGGTGGGCCATGTAGAAAGCTTTCCATACAGTAGAAGTAACATGGTGGTCAAAAGTCAGGCTTCTATCAATCTGTGTGCCCAAATTTATGTTTATTGATACTGCTATCCATCCTAATGTGCTTATAGGTAATAAAGCATCTTAAATGGACTACCCGCCTGCTTATCTTCTAAGTGTAGAGGGATGAGAGACATTTATATATACATTTTTCTAGCAATTTGGATAGGGGGAATAGGGTGGGGATGGGATGGTAGTTGGTAAGGTCATAGCATTTTCTGGCTTTGTGTAAGGTTGTTATTATGGATTTTTTCCATAGGGTGGGGACATGAAATTCACAGACGGATTGGTTGATCAGCATAATGACAGGATAAGTTATAGCACTGGCATCGTATTTTAGTTATTCTGGTAGGAGGTTATCTGCTGAGGGGGAACAGGGTTTCAGTTTAAGTAGTAACATGGATCTGGCGAGCTGGTACAGACTGAAGAGTAAAGAGATGAAGATGTTTGTCAGCAGTAGGTGTGTCTTGACAGGGAAAGGAAGGAGAACAGAGATATTTTGCATTAGTTTAGGAGAGGCTGGGGTAGTGCATGGGGTGAGGGTTTGTTGGATTGATTGAGTAGTTTTGGTATACTGTCTATAAAGTGTGCGTTGAATGCCTCTGCTCTTTGGCATGGTGCTTTATTGGTGATGGTAGATGCCTCTGCTCTTTGGCATGGTGTTTAATTGGTGATGGTAGATGGGCTATCTTTGCTCCCAGGTGTGAGGAGCTGGGAAATCATATGCCAGAATTTTTTGGGGTTGTTTTTGTGGATGGTTAGTTGTTGGGAGAAATAGTTTTTTCTTGTATTTTTGTTCATAAGTTTTTTTTTTGCTCGGTTGCATAGCTGTTTATATTTATGGAGATTCATGTCATTTTTGTTTCTTTGCCATTCTTGCTAGGTTTTATCTCTTGTTACTAATAAGTGTTTAGTAGGCTTGGTTAGCCAGGGAACATGATTAGTTTTTATTCTTTTTGTGCGGATTGGGGCTAAGTTTTTAAGGGTATCTAGAATTATGTTGAAGTGACTGACTGCATCGTCTAGTGGTAGGGTTTTTAGAATGGACCAGTTTATTGATTTTAGGCTTCAGTCATTTGGCTTTTCCCAGTTAGAGGTCACCAAAGCAGATCACCTATCTGCTATTGATTGGCAGTGGATTTTTACAGTGTAGAGTTGCCAGCCTGGGGCCCAACCTTCACAGAAGGTACATACACACTCACACCTCTACCTGCATGTCTTTAAAGTTCACTCTACTGCAGGGAGGACATGCAGACTTCACACAGAAAGCACTCCAGCTGAGAATCAAACCAGAGAACCTCTTGCTGTGAGGTGACAACACAAACCACTGCACCACTATGGCCAACTAGTTTACTGATTTTAGTATGGAGTTAAAAAGGGGTTGGTTGAACTTGTACTGGTTGCAGGAGGTTTTATAGATGCGGTTTTTGGAAGAGTGGGTTGTGGTTCTATATGTGTAGGTAGCAGGTGGTCATTAAAGATATTAGGTAGGGTTCCGAAGTTAGAGTATTTTTGGAGGTCTGAAACCAGAATCCAGTCCAGAGTAGATCCTTGATTGTTATTGTTTTGAATTCTAGTTGGGTGGAGATGAGTTGAGTAAATCCATGTAGATTTATGCTGTTGATAGGGTAGTCAGTTTAGGTTTAACCAGTTAATGTTGATTTCACCAGGGATGATAGTTTCCATACCTCTCAACCTGTTAGTGCACGAAATCTGGACAAAGCTTGACCAAAAGGGGGGGACAAAGGCCCAAAATAGGGACATATTTTAGATATTGCTCTTATAAACTTAGAAAGTTTCTTGAATAACAGAATTTATTTTAACATACATTTTCTGAAGGATTTGAAGTTTGAAACTCAAATGTATGCTATTATTTAGTAACTTTAGTCCTCAAATCATCCTCATAATTTGCCAGTAAACCACACATTTCTATGGGGAATAGACCAAAAATATGAGCGAAAATTTCTGGACATTCTGTGAAAATCTGGATAGTTGAGACATATTATTAGATATGTTTTGAGAGAGCCAAGATAAGATGTCTTCTAGTATAGGAATGCTGTTCCCAGGTGGAATATACAGGACTGTGATGCATAGTTGTTTGGTGCTATTGATTATTAAGGAGGTTAAGAGGATTTTGACAGTATGAAAACAGAATAGGGTTTGGGATGTGGAAAAATGGTAAAGATGTGGGGATAGATTAAGGCTATGCCTCTATCTTTTCTGTGTATTATGTATGCTCTTATTATGTTATAACCTTTTGGGAGTAGAAGGTGTGGGGATAGATTAAGGCTATGCCTCTATCTTTTCTGTGTATTATGTATGCTCTTATTATGGGAGTAGAAGGTGTGGGGATAGATTAAGGCTATGCCTTTATCTTTTCTGTGTATTATGTATGCTCTTATTATGTTATAACCTTCTGTGTATTATGTATGCTCTTATTATGTTATAACCTTTTGGGAGTAGAAGGTGTGGGGATAGATTAAGGCTATGCCTCTATCTTTTCTGTGTATTATGTATGCTCTTATTATGTTATAACCTTTTGGGAGTAGAATAGGGGGAGGAGATTAAGGCCATCTCTATCTTTTTTTGCATTATGTATGTATGCTATATTATGTATAATTTTTGGGAGTAGAAGGTGTGGGGATAGATTAAGGCTATGCCTCTATCTTTTCTGTGTATTATGTATGCTCTTATTATGTTATAACCTTTTGGGAGTAGCTCACTGTCTTTGATATGTGGTTTGAGCCATGTTTCAGTGACTGCAAGTATGTCAGGGGAGTGTTGAGATAGCCATGCGTGGAGCTCTGTAGTTTTGTTGCAAATACTGCCCATGTTTGAGTGATTAGAAAAAGATGTTTATGATAAGACGTTTTGGAAGGGGCAGGGTTGGAGTTGTGGCCTGGGTTGGAATAGATAGCTCCACATTCAGCCAAATAGCAGTAGGTTGTGGTTTGGTGGTAAGGTGGGGGTAGTTTAGAAAAAAGCTCTATTTTAGTTAAGTGGGGGGCTCTACCTTCGGGGTAGACTTTTAGAATTATAAATTTGGTGAATAATAGTATGCTGGAGTTTTAAAGGCTAGATGATATATTAGAGAAGGTATCAGCTTTAGTTTCCAGGGAAGTATTGGATGTGGTGGATTTTTCCACCATCTGTCTTACACAGACTGCTCAGAGGTGACCTGTGTCTGGCATACAAGGCCATCTCTGACTCAGCCTTGATGGAGTTGCTGTATATCTGTAAGTCAAACTCCATTCATGCATCCCGCATGCAAGGCCTCAACCTGGAATGTGACATTAATAGAACTTGTGGGCTTGAAAGATTTGTGTCCAAACAACTTCCCATCTGTGGAATAGACTCCGTCCCCATGTCAAGCAGAATGCCTCACTAGCCATCTTTAAGAGGAACCTGGATGACTGGATGGGAAACAGAAAATATACCCCTGGGATCTCACCTAGGTCTCTGCTGGACAGGGAAAACAGGTGCTGATTTTGTGGGAACATGGGTGAAATTCTTGGCTAGGCTTATAAGGGCCTCCAGGCCAATAGCCTAGTATCATCTTATGAACCTACAAACCTATGAGGATCTTTTTGGGGTTCCATGCTGTTAAATGTATAAGTAGGCAGAGAGATAGAGCAGAGATGGGGACTATGATGGGTTTACAATGAAACATGATAAGAGTGTTTAGATGGTGGTTGTGAAGTAACAAGTGTGAGGATTGTGTGACAGGCTATGTGGAGGGTTTTGAGTGATTGGTAGGGGTGTGAGTGTGATATGATTTGCTGGAAGTTAATTGCAAGTAAGGGGGTTGGTGGGTGTTTATTGCAAGTGTTAGATTAGATAAGGGATATGTGGAAGTGAGTGATTGGCTTATGGGTGAAAAGGGAGCAGCTAAGATTGATATGAATGTAATTGAAATGGAGGTTGTTGGGAATGGGGGTAGGGTAGGGGAGCAGAGTGAGCCAGAGTGTAGCGAGGGTGGATGGAATGGGACTACACCCAGCTGGAGCTGCTCACAGGAAAAACAGTCAGTGGTTGCAGAGTAGCCTAGGTGAAGTAGTTTTGCTGTAAAGGGTTAACTTGAGAAGAGAAAGATGAAGTTAAACAGAAGGCAGGGGGTTGAAATATTAGGTCAGGTGAGGTAGTAGTAGGTAGCTTGGCTGGAGGGAAGGAAGCCAAATAAAGAATGTAACAGCAGTACAGAGATTAGCTAGAAGCAATAAAGGTATATAGAGGTTTTTTTAGTTATGGTAGGAGAAAGAGCTGAACGAGTAATAAGTGGACAGTGGAGAAGGTTGGCTGAGTACCTGGCTGATAAGAAGATTGGTAGGGTGTTAAATTTGTTTAGAAATAACTTTAGGCTTGAGTGTAGATAGCATGGAGAATAACGTAAGAGAGTGAAAGTATGGGTAGGTGGAAAGTAACGAGAGTGAAAGTATGGGTAGGTGGAAAGTAACTGCATGTTCTGGTGGTATACAGGGAGCCACTATGGAGGTATGCAGTTTAAAGATACGAGTTAACAAACGTTTAATATAGTGGCTGGGTGGCTGGTAACTGTTAGACCCTTGAGATTCTGCAGACTTGTTTACGTCAGTTCACTTAGTGCAAAGGTTCTGCAGAGTCAAATAGATGTCCGTGCAAGGCAATTGTGGGGGTGGTTAGCAAGGCAGTAGGGCAGGTGGCTGTACCTACATGAAAAAGGGAAGAGGCTGAAGTTAAGTGAATGATAGAGAAAAGGGTGAAGGAATTAGAGCAGTCAGATAGCGCTAAATGACAATGACGGTCATCTGAAGAATAGAAACAGGTGAAAGCATCGGTAACACTGGAAGGGGCTGCAGTCAGATAGGGCTAAATGACAACGAGGGTCATCTGAAGAATAGAAACAGGTGAAAGCATCGGTAACACTGGGAGGGGCTGCAGTCAGACAGGGCTAAATGACAACGAGGGTCATCTGAAGAATAGAAACAGGTGAAAGCATCGGTAACACTGGGAGGGGCTGCAGTCAGATAGGGCTAAATGACAACGAGGGTCATCTGAAGAATAGAAACAGGTGAAAGCATTGGTAACACTGGGAGGGGCTGCAGTCAGATAGGACTAAATGACAACGAGGGTCATCTGAAGAATAGGAATAGATGAAAGCATCGGTAACACTGGGAGGGGCTGCAGTCAGATAGGGCTAAATGACAACGAGGGTCATCTGAAGAATAGAAACAGGTGAAAGCATCGGTAACACTGGGAGGGGCTGCAGTCAGATAGGGCTAAATGACAACGAGGGTCATCTGAAGAATCAAAACAGGTGAAAGCATCGGTAACACTGGGAGGGGCTGTAGTCAGATAGGGCTAAATGACAACGAGGGTCATCTGAAGAATAGAAACAGGTAAAAGCATCGGTAACACTGGGAGGGGCTGCTAGTAGAAAAGACAGAAATCAGACAACAGATTCAAAGCTGAGCAAGTAGAGCAAGAAAAATAAAAGGAAACAACTTTAATAATAAGCAGCTAGTTAAAAATCATAAAGCAGGCATACAGAATCTCTGCGTGGTTATAGCAATACACAGTAGGTCCTAGACATGTAACTAATGGCACGAGTATTTAAGCAAAATGCAAGGTGGTAAAAAAGCAATGCTATTGGTAAAGAACCGCACTTTTGCGTGATTGGCAAGTAAAACAAATATTAGCACTAAATATAAAATATTGCTTTACAATTTCAGGATATAAAGCTGTAATAAAATATTAGAGTAGCTAGTAAATAAATCATTGTGACTATAGCATATAGTGCTATTCAATTAGATGTCAGACAGATTTAAAGCTTATTATTCATCTGGCCCCTTTTTTCTCTCAGCTTGACTAATTCAGAGCAATGACATGAACTACGAGAAAGAGAAAAAGGAGAAAATACTAGTTGGCTGTGTAAATAATCCGTATGGGATAAGGCAAAGAAAGTAGGCCGCTTACTCTGGCATAAAATTAATAATAATGATTTTGGTCATTATTAGTAATTCTTTGACAAATATCTCAGACAGATACAGTCAAAGTAACTATGTAACTATAATTGTTGACTTTAGGGGATGTCTGTGGATAAAAATGACTGATCCTGCTGAAATGATAATGTTAAAAAATGATTTGTCTATATTTGTAGGTCTAGTGTGCTTTTGTGTAAAGCAAATTGTAATAATTTACTTCAGCTATTTTTATCACAGTCAGACGTGATGTGTACACAGTCAAAAAAGTGGTCATAATTCTTGAGTATGAAAACTGGTGGATTATACTGACAGCAGTAGACACCTTTTTATGGTTGAAATGTTCTGAAATGTATACTTTTGTCATTACTGGTTCATACATTTTGTTTTACTGCTTACAGGGAAATTTTAAAACAAATGCTGCTGCACTAAATAAGATAGTTTGAAAACAGCTCGAGGTTCAAGATACACTTACTTCACTACTGAACAGATGCATTTTCAATGAATGGGAGTTTCATACTGCTTGTGCTAAATCTGTTTCCAGTGTGAGACTGATTTGTTTTGTTTAGCAAATGGCCATCAGTGTTTGTGATCTAATGTTTGAAATAATTGTTTTAAATTAAACCTACCTCCACAATCATTATAAAACTAAAGAAGAAATAGAAGGCACACTGACATGTTTGAGCAATCTTGATCATAACTGAGGACAGACAAAGAAATGGAACACTGCAATGGCTGGGGTGGGAGGGGTCCATTACCTTGCCTAAGGTCCCATTTAACCATGATCTGGTTCTGCACACTCACATGAATGTTGCTTATTTTAAATTAATTTTCTTCACTAAAAGCCACTGCTTCAGTCAAGATACAATGTTTTATTGTTTTCTGTACTGATTTAGTTCACATTTATGTGGCTTTACTTACATTTTCCTGTCAGTATAAAACTTTTCCTGTAGACCCCCTTCAGAGTGTTGCTACTCCATCACCATCTTGACCACACCCCATTCACAGTGCTGTTAGTCTATCACCATCTTGGCCACACCCTCAACTCTGTTTTTTTTTCCAATATTACATTTTCAACTATATGTGATCTTTCAACAGTGGCAGTCCAAAAATGGTGTAGAGTAGCTACACGTACTGGAAAGCCAAAACAAAGTTCCAAATCTTGTTGTCTTTTGACTTTTCCTGGTTAGGGGTTGCCACAGAGGAACTCCGGTCCACTAATGACTGGCAGTAGATTTTCACGAACACCGAGGTGCCAGCTCGAAGTTCAACCTTCAGCGAAGGCACGCCCATTTACTCATGACTTTCGAACGCCCACCCAACCACGGGGAGGACATACAGACTCCACACAGAAGGCACTCCCCACACACCAGTCGAGAATCAAACGGGAGAACCTCTTGCTGTGAGGCAACAGTGCTACCGCTGCACCACCGCGGTGTGTTGGCACAGCACGACCATCCACATATAAACAGGTTTATTAAATCCTTTCAACAGTGGGTCAGTGATACCATAAAGTCAGTTTTAGTGTATTTTAAGCAAAAAGACTATGACGTACTCATGAAAAATTTATTCATCTTCTATGTTTCTAAAAATAAAGACTGATTCATTTAGACTGGACATTCCTAAATCAAAGAAAGCAAGAAAGAAAACTGCATGCTTTGCGCTTGTGTTTTTAACATTTACACTGTTCTGTATCTTTAAAAAAGAAATAAGCAAAATCCTCTGAGAAATAAAACTTGTAAGTTAATTTGCATGACATAATTATACAGTAGCATAGGGAGGACTCATTTTACCTGTGGCTGTCCCTATGGTAAGATGATTCATGTAGCCATCTCTACTGATCATGACATTAAGGACATCATACATCTAAAGGCGATATGTCATCTTTCTGTATGTCTGATGTGCATATGGTTTCCCTGTGGTTTGTCAACAGTTGCTTTGTCCTACTCATGTGATCATAACAATATGATTGCTGTCTTAACATGTAGCTGTCAGAAGAAAAATTCAAACGAGTCACATCTGCCTCAGGTGATGAAAAACCTCTTTATTAGCAGCTAACCAGATTACACAGCATGTTGGCCAAGATGATCTCCTCTGGTCAACTTGTTTACTGACATCAGCTTTTATACTGCAAGCAAAACAACTTTTTGTTACATTTCTGACCGTTGACAGTTGGCTATGAAAAGCATATAGGATAAACATGTTTATCACAAATCACCTCAAACCAACAGTTAGTACAGAATGTTCAAGAAGTACAGAATGTTCAGTTCAACAATGCTAGCTCAAATTTTCCAGGACACACAGCCTGCTTCAGTAAATTAACTCTTACTCGGCCGTGCATCCTTATCCCAGGCTTCACTGAGCTATAACCAAATCTCTTTATTCTGAAATGCAGAAAACAGTTATTATTCAGGTTCATAAGCAATGCTGCATTTTGTTCACAGATGAGGTCCATCTTTGATAGGCATATCCCAACAAATAACATGTTCACTTTGCAAGAAGAGGAAAAAGACAAATAACAGTATGTTTTAAAACTTTTTCTCTTAACATTTCCCCCCTGAAAACACTTTTATTTGTCTTTTTATTTCAGCAATATATGGTAAAAACTAAGTTTTTCTTTGCATACATTACTTCATTGGCAAGACAAATTTTTAAACTTCAAAAACATTTGCAAAAAGTCACATTTCAATGTATTCACTTTCACCAGTCTGTTGCAACTGCTGGTACATCGTCTTTGTAACAGCAGTATCAACCAGTCTTTGTAGAAGACCTCTGATACAGGGTATACAACAGCAACCACATACCAGCACAATAGCCACAGCGACTCCAATGGACACCAGGAAACTGCTGATGAGATGACTCCATTTTCCAACCACGCTTGTAGAAAGTCTGTAAAGGGATTATTTACCCCAGAGTTCTCTGCCAATTCTTCGGATAACATCTCCAAACCTTTCAAAGCTTGAGTGATACTTCCATCAGGCGCAGTGTTGTTTGGAATATACATACAACAGAGAGTTCCAAACATCCTGAAAACTCCTCCTTCTTTGGCCAGGAGCATATCCAACGCAATTCGATTCTGCCATGCCACCTGCAAAGTGGCCTCCAGTTGTTCAGCAATTCCTTTCAATGCATCTTTGGTATAGTTCACAAAACGCTGCTGGTTATAGTAAATGTAGTTGATCCAGTTCACATTCTTATTAGGTTGAATCCAGACAAAGATGGATGTAAAACCAGCTGCTATTTGGTTTATTGCTTTGTATTCATCAGGTACGCCTCTTGGTACGCCATTGCTATCGATGTAGACATCGTTAATCGAAGGATTGCTTCAGTGCCTCTCTTTTTTTCCTACTCAACCACTTCGGCTTTATTTCAAGTTCTCTTATGAAACTGCTTGCTGGAACTGGGAAAATGTAGAATGGCAGAATTAACTTTGCAAGTGCACAAGTTCCCTTCCAGGGAATCGTAAGCCTGGATCTGAGTTTGTTGTCTCCACATAACCACCATACGTCTGCTAAACTATGAGTTTGGTTCTCCAGAAATGGATTCTCATTGCCATTCACAGTAACATTGCAATAGTTCTGTCCCATGTTGCCATAATTTTTCCCTGTGCCATCTCTGGAAATGCACATATACAAACCTGGATAGGAAATCGCTGCAGGCGGTTTCTCAACTTTGCTTATGACTGGAAAACGCTGAGTTTCATTTTTGCATTTATCTTCAGTTTTTTGAAGAATAATTTTAACAGACACGTTAGGTTACCTTCATCTCGCATCAATGGGACTGTCGCTAGTTGCTGTTTACCTTCAGAACAAGAAATACAGTTTTCACGATGTGCTTCTCGGGTACTATATCTAACCCAAGATAACCATTCATTATGGTGTACGAATCCCATCTCGAGTAACAATTGTTCTTCTTTTGTGAAGGCAAAATCTGCTTTACTTGTCGCATTCTTAAGGCTTTGTACTTTAAGTTGGAGGGTCCCCAAGGGATCAGGTCTAGTTGGAAGGGACACTCCGATTCCATAAACTCCTGAATCACTTTCTTGTGGTGACACAATGGTTATAGTAATTACTTCGGTACCTTGGAAATGCGCAATTTTTATTCTTTGTTGCCTGCTTTTATCTTTCTCTGGTATCACTGCACCACTTGTTTCCCATCCATTCACATCTGTTTTCCACCAAACATTTGACCAGGACGTACAGTCTCTATTGCACAAGTATTTTGCACGAGTCAAGAAATTATTATTGTTCCATTTAGAACAGTCCAAAATTCCTTCACAAAGTTTCACCTTAAACACAGTAGTAACACCTGTTTGTGCTTGCAGCACCACCATTCCTTTTTCTCTTGCAACTGTTCCTTCTTGTATGGACATATTTACTTTCGCCACCAACATCATCATCATGTGACAGTTAAAGTACCAGTTGAACATGGCCATCTTCCCTAAGGACTACCTCGCGCCATTGGTTTCTTCACTGGGTTTGAGATGAACTAACCCCTATTGGGCTAATCCCCTTTTGCAGCCAGATTTTGCGCTCAGAGGTCTGGTGGAGTTTGACCAATATCACTGGTAGAAGGAAGATCCTTGAGTTTTTTACAGTGGGTGATATGAATCCACAAAGTCCTCTCAGCGATCTTTACAGCCGTAGGTGTCGAGATAAGTACTTGGTATGGGCCTTCCCACCTGGGGGATGACCAATTCTTTCTCTTCACAATTCGGATCCACACCCAGTCCCCGGGTGCCACTCTTAACAAGGTTTCATTTCTGGAATCTGCAAAGGAGTCATTGGTTACAAGAGATTTGACATTTAGCAGCTTCTTCATATAATCCGCTAGATCCTCACCCCCCTCACGTTCCGCTGGCAACAATCCTTGCCACTGCGGGACGTAATATGGTCTCCCAAACAAAAGTTCAAATGGTGTAAGTCCTTTGTAGGAAGGTGAGATTTGCATATACAGGAGTGCCAAAGGAAGGCACGCAGTCCATGATCTATGTGTTTCTGCCATCAGTTTGCGGAGCTTACTCTTCAAGACACCATTGTGTGTTTCCACCAGTCCAGTTGATTGGGGATGGTAAGCACAATGATACTTAAGATCAATTTGAAACACTTGACCCAACTTCTGAACAATCTGGTTAACAAAATGAGACCCATTATCACTGTAAATGTGTCTTGGTAAACTAAATCGGGGAATTATTTCTGTAGTCAAAAGCTTTGCTACTGTTTGTGCATTCGGGTGCTTCACTGGAAAAGCTTCTACCCATTTAGAAAAAGCATCAATAATGACTAAACAGAACCATTTTCCCTCTGAGGGTGTCAATTCAATAAAGTCCATACAGAGTGTCTGGAATGGATATGGAGGGGTAGGGAATGCCTGCTGAGACTTTTTAACTCCCCCCTGAGCATGATACTTTGCACATAATAAACAAGATAAACAGAATTGCTTTGCATAAGTTGAAAACCCCTTACACCAAAACACCTTAGACACTATTTGAATCATAGTCTGTACTCCTACATGGACAGGTCTATGGCTAACCAATGCCGCATACCTAAAAAGGTTTGAGGGTAATACCATTTTGCCATCTGATGCCCTATACAACACATCCTGTTGAGTGATACCATATTTTACCCAACGACATTTTTCCTTTTGTGTTGTCAATGTTTGCATTACTTTTAGTGTCTCTAAGTCTAAGAGGTGTCCGGGCTCTAAATCATTGTCATGTAAAAGCAAATAATTTTCTTGAGCTGCCTTTTTTGCAGCCATATCAGCAAAAGCATTTCCCCTGGAGACAGGATCCTTTTTGTTAGTATGTGCGGAACATTTACATATCGATATCTGAAGTGGTAGTTGCACTGCATCTAACAACTGTAAAATTAAATCTCTGTGATTTATTGGTTTGCCTGTCGCAGTAACCATTACCCTATTCTTCCATTGTTGAGCGAAAACATGTACAGTGGAGAAAGCATATTGACTATCTGTATAAATTGTCACTTTTTTACCCTCCCCTAAGGTACAAGCTCGAGTCAAAGCCACCAACTCAGCTGCTTGTGCAGAATAAATGTTTGACAATCTTTTTGCCTCCAAAACTTCAGTTTCTGTGGTGACTGCATAGCCTACTAGTGTTTTTCCTACAGTGTCCTTCTCAGCTGATCCGTCTACAAACAAAATGAGATCAGAATCTACCAACGGAATATCCGTTAAATCTGGTCGGGGAAGCACTTTGTCATGAATGCTCTCTAAACAAATGTGTGGAGTACCTTCTTCTGGAGTCGGCAAAAGTGTCACCAGATTAAGAGTAGTACATCTTTCTATGGTCATATGAGGCTGTGTCAGCAGCAATGTCATACACGACAAATGTCGACTAGGAGATAAAAAGGTTATCTTATCAAAGTATAGTAGCTACTGAATGTGGAACCCGCAATTGTAATGGGTGAAACAAAACTAATGATGCTGAGGCTTGTACTGCCATGGCGGCTGCCACTACAGCTTGAACACAATGCGGCAATGCCCTTGCAACAGGATCTAATCTGGAGGAGTACAAAGCTATCGGTCTCTGTTTATCCCCATGTACTAGTACCAGAACCGAAGTCATATATCCTCCCTTACAATCAACCATTTGTATAAACAGCTTAGAATAGTTCGGAAAACCCAAAACAGAGGATCCTGCTATCAATTGCTTAATTCTATTAAATGCCTGTATTGCCTTATTTGTCCACTGTATATCATTCTTAGCTGCCATGGGAGTGTCATAGATTATGCTGAGGAAGTAGGGCCATTGACCGCACTAGTTAGGGATCCAACTTCTACAAAAATTAGTCACACCTAAAAAGGACATCATCTCCTGCTTAGTTGTGGGCATAGGTGCCTCAAGAATTGCTTGTTTTCTTTTGTTCTCCAATTGTCTACCTGCCTGCGAAATTAAATAACGCAAGTACTTTACTTGTGCTTTCCACAATTGTAGCTTTTCTTTATTTACTTTATGTCCTTGCTCAGCTAAAAAACTAAGAAGGGCTAGGGTATCCCTTTTACAACTTTCCTGTGTGGGTGAGGTCATCAAAATATCATCTACATACAACAGAACCTGGCTTCCCTTTGGGGGAACAAACTGAGCTAAATTCGCAGCCATTTCTTGTGTGAATATTGTCGGACTCTCACAATAACCCTGTGGCAATCTGGTGTAAGTGTATCTTGTACCTTGATAAGTGAATGCAAACCAAAATTTACTCTCCTTATGTAGTGGTATGGAGAAAAAGGCATTGCTTATATCTATGACAGAAAAATATCTGTGCTGAGGTAGTAAATCATTAAGTAATGTATAGGGGTCAGGGACCACCGGTGCTCTTGGGATCACAGCCGAATTAACTGCTTGTAAATCCTGAACCAACCACCATGACCCATCCGGTTTCTTTACAGGAAACAACGGAGTATTGCAGGGCGAATCTGGGCATTCAACAAGAATTCCTACCTGTTTTAGCTGCTCAATAACTGGCTTAATTCCTTCCTCTGCTTGTTTACTTAGTGGGTATTGGTGCTTACGAGGTCTAAAACCTGACTTTGGAGTTATACAAACTTCACCTGCTGTTTTCATCAGTCCTACATCCCCTTTACCTTTTGACCATAAATCTACAGGTAAGGCACTTAACGCACTATCTTCCTCTTGAGTTAGAAGGATTTGTCATGCCTTTTCTGTTTTGTCATCCCTGAGGTGCACGCTTGGTTGTGCCCAAGTCACCCAATTTAATCTTTGTACCTGGATCTGTTGATATTTCAATTGACTTTCAGACATTGTGT
Organism: Protopterus annectens; assembly: GCF_019279795.1. NCBI lineage: Eukaryota > Metazoa > Chordata > Ceratodontiformes > Protopteridae > Protopterus > Protopterus annectens. Next base: position 786,717,663 of record NC_056751.1, on the reverse strand, counting down.
CCCAATTCGTTACCTTTTTCGCCAAATCTACCCAATGTGCCCCCACCGCTTTAGTAATTGAAACATGTGGGCTATAACCTGAGCGATATAAAGAACTCATTTATTTAGTCAAAGTACAGGTCACTACTGTATTACCTTGCTTATCCCAAAACATATAATTCAAAATTATCCTTGCACGTTTGTGCTTAAAGAATTCTTTTTCAAATTCTATATCCGGTCCAGGGGCCTTTCTGTAGAACATTGTACAATGTAAGTGCACCGCAACCTGCGGTGACCCGCTCCTAGATTTACTTAAAGCTAGGTTGATCAAATCTGTATCAACCCTCCCCAGCCCATTTGATATCAAGTCCTGGCTGTACCAGTAAAACAAGTCTTGTACTCCCTGTACCACCAAGCCATCCGCTAACCTTTTTGCCTCAATGCCTTTAGGTGCGGGAATTACCGCTATTCCAAACAAATGCATCAAATCTCTTCCCAGCAAATTAACTGGACAAACTTTTGATATAATTACCCTACACCTAACAGTTTGGTTTGTTTGCGGATCTGTGAACAATAGAGAATGAGACAGTGGTTCCTTATAGATTTTCCTGTTTGCCGCTTTCACAAGGACAAACTCATCCAGCTTGCAGTTCGGAGGCTGAACTGCTGGACGCAAAAGTGTAGGCGATGCACCTGAATCACATAAAAACTCCACTTTCTGTCCCTCAACCAAAAACTCTATCATGGGTTTTTGATCTAGATGCATAGCAATACCCAAATTTGCCAGGTTTATGACTTCACAGTCACAATCCCGCCCTTCCTTCTGAGTGTTCTGACATTCATCGTAGAGAGTGTCTGCCTCATCATCATCACAATCATTCTCACTTTCTTCTTCTCTACAATAATCACAATAATGAATTTGGCACCTTCCTTTACTATCAATATAGTCATGCGGAGCCCTTGTTCGTAAGCTGTGGGGGATGTTGCCACTCTTCACAGTCGGCAGCAAAGTGCCCACGTCTACCGCACTTAAAAACATTCTCCACATTTTAACCTCCCCTCATATTTCTCTGAATGTCCACCCAGTTTATTTAACGTGTCCCATTCCAGGACCCCATGTTTTTTTTATGCCACCACGGTGCCCTTGCCCTCTTTGGTCCTGTACCAAGAATATACCACCATCATCCCCTACTGCTAACACTTGTACTTTCTTTTTCTTTTTTAAATTGAAAAGCCACTCAGCATGCCATGCATATTCAAACAAAGGTTGCAGTCTACATGTTCTATGATCCACCATATGCTTAGTTATAAAACTACTTATCGGAGCCCTACAACCTTTAAGAAAAGCATTTTTCAATTGCTGTTCATACTGACTATCATTGGTCTGATCCTGCGGAATCATCATTCCACAATGGTTATTGAACACTTCTGTCAGTCTTACAATATAGTGATCTACAGATTCATCATCATTTTGAATGCACTGATTTATTACTGTCCAATCTGCTCTTTGACGCAACTTATCAGAAATTCTCTTTAACAGATCAGTGACTCGCGTGTCTAACACCCCAGAATTATGTTATAATGTAGTGCCATCATCTGCCTTACATGTCCAAGTACCACAAACTAAGTGCCAATCTGGACCCAGGATTTGTCGCACTACTTGTTCTACTTCTAAACCATTTAGATGATAACTTAAATGCATATCAACTATGTCCTCAGAAAACTTTTGAAAATTAACCTTGGGATGAGGAATACCATCTGTAGCTCGTTTTATATCCTCTCTAGCCCAGGGACGATAAACTAAAATAGTTGGCAATTGTCCAACATCCCCTGCTTGTGGGTTTGCAACTTGTATTAAGGGAAGAGCTTCTGAGTAGTCAGAAAGTTTAATGGCCCAACGTCCTTGCCCTGCTGGTCCTGACCTTAACTGCATAGGTTGGTCTACCTGTTGCAAAGCAACCTTGGGTACTACGGAATTTCTTGGGTAAATTGGAGGGGTCACAGTGCTTCCTTGAGCAGCCAATAACCCACCCTGCTGTACAGATCCCACATCTTCAGACTGATATTGAGGAGGTTTCACCGGTACGGCAGCAGCAATTTCCCCATACGGTGGGGCAGTTGCCTGCCTTTGTTCCGCACAAACTGTATGCTCATCCTCCTTATCTAAAAATAAAGCTACTTTTCCACTTGGCAACAGTGATCCCTTTTGATTTATTTTTTTCTTTTTCCTGGCACTGTTTTTCTTTTATAGCTCATTTATTTGCTTCTTCTAACCATCTTTGTGCTTGGGGAAATCCCAACTGTCTTTGCTTTTTAGTTCTAGTTCCCGCATCTCTTTTCAAATCTCTAACCAATTTTGCACAGACATTCTTATTCAGGGTACCATCAAAATTATATTTCAACTTCCACTTTTTCAAAAATTTAACATTATTTTTGTTTAAGCCTTTCATATACTTAGCATCAACATTTAAACAGACATCACTCTCACACTTGCAGCAACTCGAACCCATGTTTCCCCTAGATTTCTTATTTTAGGACTGTATCAAAGTTATTTTACAGGGCTTATTATAAAATGGGGCTATCTTAACGGGTGATCCTAACAAAAGAATCTTAACAAGTAATCCTAACAAGCAATCCTTAACTAAAAATAAAACCCTTGTCGACAAGGTTTAAAGAAAATTTATTTTTTTCATCCTACCTGAACCAGATGAGACTCCGTTTCCCCTTTTGGTTCAGAAACCGTCCCTCAGATAGGGATCAGAGAGCGGCCAGCCTCCTTTCAACGACAAATTAGTTGGAGGGCTTTCAGTTGAGGGAATCATAAGATGAGAAACCCTCACCTGCACAGGTTTTTCGCTCTCTCTGTCGGTCTGATCCGTATCTTCGTAGAGGTTTCCGGTCCGAAGGGCCAAAATGTCAGAAGAAAAATTCAAACGAGTTGCATCTGCCTCAGGTGATGAAAAACTTCTTTATTAGCAGCTAACCAGATTACACAGCATGTTGACCAAGATGATCTCCTCTGGTCAACTTGTTTACTGACATCAACTTTTATACTGCAAGCAAAACAACTTTTTGTTACATTTCTGACCGTTGACAGTTGGCTATGAAAAACATATAGGATAAACATTTTATCACAAATCACCTCAAACCAACAGTTAGTACAGAATGTTCAAGAAGTACAGAATGTTCAGTTCAACAATGCTAGCTCAAATTTTCCAGGACACACAGCCTGCTTCAGTAAATGAACTCTTTCTCGGCCGTACGTCCTTATCCCAGGCTTCACTGAGCTATAACCAAATCTCTTTATTCTGAAATGCAGAAAACCATTATTATTCATGTTCATAAGCAATGCTGCATTTTGTTCACAGATGAGGCCCATCTTTGATAGGCATATCCCAACAAATAAAATGTTCACTTTGCAAGAAGAGGAAAAAGACAAATAACAGTATTTAAATAAACAGTCACAAACCCCAGAGTAAGCAGGTTCAAATCCTTGAATGAAAATCCAAAAAGTGAATGCCAAACAGTTAGGTAGGGAGTACCAATAAACTGTTTATTTGGATAAACAGCTTCTTCAGATCTATAATGACATCTCTCACAAATCATAGGTATATATACCTTCTGTGTCAAATTAGTCATTAGCAATTATCAAACATAAAGAATTATTTAAAGGGATATCTACTATATAATATATATATATATATAAACCTAAAAATAAAAACAGCAAACTGTTACATTGGATAACATGATAAAACAGATAAAACAATGTGTGCATTGGTCACTAAAGACCTCCTTGTGACTGTTTATTTAAGTATTTTCTTCTCTTTTTTGCTCACCCCAGCATTTTGCCTACAGCGAGACTTGAGACTTTTACAAATAACAGTATGTTTTAAAACTTTTTCTCTTAACATGTAGCTGTCTCAACACACTGAAGCTTATTTTGCAGAAAATTTTGTTACAGATTCTGCAGTACTCTGAAAAAAGGGAAGAGAGAAGTTTTCCCCAAGTTTTTGTAACTTCCAAAGTATATTTAGAGTCAGTATGTGAGGAAAAAGATTCCTCATGCTCCTTGTCCAGGGGTGACTAGAACCTGCAAAAATTATGCATTTAACTACAATACAGTTTGTAATTCTTTTGTGCATTATTACTTGTGATATTTTGATTGATAATATTTGCCATATTTTATTTATCATTATACACCTTATATATTCACATCTATCACATCAAAATATCAGGGTTGTTATGTATGTGTCTGTCTATGTGTTTGTGTAAGAGTGTAAAACAGATCTTTGTAGTGAGGTGCAATAGTTTTCTAGTCTTAGTAGAGAAGATGTTGCTCACCTATAAGAAAAATGTTAAACTACAGGGAAAACTGGTACTTCAAAAGCAACAAAGCTGCTAGCTGATACCCCCTAAAATTAAATAAGAAAGAACCACAAAAGTGTAGATAAATTCAGATGAGACCTCAAAGTTTCAAGTACTTATAATTTGTTTAGAAATAGATACTTTTTTAATGAAAAAAAAAAGATATTAAATGGATGAGCATTTTTGCCCTTAAATGGGCTTCTTCAGATTAATCTCCAGTTTCCATGGCATTAATATACAAATATGTATATATAGGTATAAAAATGTAAGAAAGACCCAGTCAAGCTACAGTCTTCACTGTATAATGTCTTAAACCTTCTGTGGGGTAGGTCCATGGAATATATGCAAATGATCTCTGTTTTAGCTACATGGCTTCTGAATGCCCATGGAATTTTATTTATTAATTTTATATATTTATTTACATTTGTTTAACGGGAAATTCTGACTGGATGCAGGTCCTTTTTCAGTGGATGCCCAGGGAGAAAAGCTCCACATCATGTACATGATAAATAGAGATACAAAGTTGCAGCAATAGTAAACAACGTTACAGGTTGTTGGCTTTAATATAATAACAATATATTGATTATCAACAGTATATACAGTAAATGTTGCAAGTTAAGATAGTTTCTTGTCGTTTATAATATTAGTAACAAAGTAGTCAGACAAGATGTTAAAGTATGTAAAGACAACTAGCTATTTCTGACTGTAGTTAGTTGTGGTGGCAGTATAGTTGGGTTAAGAGTCTAGGTGGGGGGAAGGTAAGGGTGGGAGTGTTAGTCTGGATTAGAGTAAGGACAAAGCCAGTGCAAATTTAAGTGGAATTTGAGTGTGTCTTGAAAAGGCTGCTGGAAGGTAGAGTAGTTATAGAGGGTGGAAGATTGTTCCAAAGTTTAGATATGGTACATGAAAATAGGGCTTATCCTGCTGAGTTTTTGGGTTTGATAACAGTGAGTTGATTTTTGTTGCTTGATCTTAGGGGCCTAATGGGGTGATAGGGTTGGAGAAGGGTTTGAAGGGAAGGGATGTTAAGGGGGTGGTTAATAAGTTTATGAGCAAGGGTGAGTTGATTAAAGTGAAGGAGTTGTGGGAGCTCTAGCCAGGTTAGTTCTTTAAGGGAGATACAATGATGGCTGCTGTAGGAGGTTCCAGTGGCAAATTTACCAATTTTGTTGTAACAAGCATCCAGCTTGTGTAGGTCTGTTTAAGGTTGGTAAGTATGGGGGATGCATAGAGTAGGGTGGAGATTAGCTGTGAATTGGTTATGGAGATTCTAGTCTCTAGGAATTAATGCACCAAATTAAACTTTTTTCAAATCTAAGTTTGTGTGTTCTGATGGAGAGATGAGTACTGTCTTTGGCAAGAATGTGAGCTGACCATTGGATAACCAGCTGTCTACAGAAGAGAATGATTCCTGTGTGATTTTGTGGTGGCAGTCTGTGGAATCAGTTGCAAGTTGTGAGAAGGAGAGGTTGAGTAGAGAGTAGCTCTTGAGAAACCATGTCAAAGGCCCTTGAGAGATCTAATTTTTCAAGTATCTTGAAGAAAGGGGAGAGGATAGCAATAATTGGAGAGGTTGGTGGAGGGGTGGCTTTATATTAGTAATTAATTTTTTTTAATTTTAAGTCTTTGTCTAACCTCATACCTGTAATATAAATGGATTGTTTGTCTATACCTTAGAAATTCAGAGTTGAAAACCACACCTGAGCTTAATAAAAATTAGGGTGCCTGTACAATGTCCCAAATAACATAGGTTCATAGCTATATGCTAGGCTAATGACTACCAGGGCCTTTATAAACCTAGCCAAGCAAAGCCAACTCAACCTATTTGTGTCCCCTGATAATATGGGAGTCTTAATTATGGGTTATGTTTGTTAGGAGGGGTATGATAGAAGGTTGCAAAAAGGTTATGAAGGGTGTGTTAGTTAGGGAATGTTTACTATCAGCCTTGTTTTTTAAGAGATATGGGGGCCAGCCAAAGGGTGAATTTATGATTATCTCTCCAATGTTTGTTAGAGAATGTTTACTGTCAGCTTCTTTCTATAAGAGACATGGGGGCCAGCTTGGGGATGAATTTGTAATTTTCCAGTCAATGATCTAAGTTACATTTGAATAGGTTTGGGGATGAACTCTACTTCACATGCATGGGGAGCATATTTCAGAGCATGAAGATTCTTTGAGTTGGGCCTACTTCATATAAACATAATCCCACTTACCTGAATTTTAAATAACTGAGACGACTACACTGGAGTTGCATTTGAATGAACACTCACATTACCGATAGTGCAATGAGGGAAAGGAGGCAGCAGGCCCACAGGAACAAAAAAACATACTGAAGTATGTCAAACCCATCCCAGTGGGGGGTTACACTATCGGTTATGTGAGTGTTCAATACCAACCAGGATGTTCTGGCTGTAAGGAGGCTTCATAGTCTGTAGGTCACCAAGTATAGAGATAGGGAACTAAGGTACTCTGTATAGGATAGTCTGTTAATCAATCCAACTGTTTCAGATGCCTAGTCAGGATTTGTCTGATAAAGGACAAGTAGAGTGGTACTATAACTTCCTTGGACATGGATGTCATACCTTGAAATGATTTTGTTGGTCAAAGGCCAGATTACTGACTACATATGTTCCCAGATCTATAACTATTGGGTCAACTCTTATGGGTATCTTATCAATGGAATAATTTGCCTGGGTAGATGTTTTCCCAACAGACACTATAATGCACAGTCATTTGTCTGTGTTAGACCATCTTACAGGATGTTGGTGGCATCTGTGAACTTGGTGAGCCAAAGGTGCTTGACATTACCCTTGACTTCCAAGATGTAGATGACCTGCATGGCACTTTGTTGTACTCAACTGGTGACCTTCCTCTTGGTGGAGGTGGTCTCACCAATACTGACTTCTTGGGTCTTATCTGTGAGCCAGCTGGCAATCCAACAAGTTGTGTAGGAATTTATGCCTAGTTCAATGTGTTTGTCCACAATACCTGCATGGGGCATTGAGTCAAATGCCTTAGCCAGGTCTAGGTAGGTGGTATACACCATTTTCCCTTCATCCATTGCACTGGTTACCTTCTCAAATAAGTCTACCAGGTTAAGTTTCCAAATCCGACATCAGACCAGTGACAAGTGGAGTACCACATGGTTCAGTCCTGGGTCCACTCCTGTTTGGTATCTACTTCTCTGAAGTGCAGGGCTTTATTAACAAAGTTTGCAGATGACTGCAAAACAATGTGGACAAACTACAAAAGGGCCTCACTGAGACAGATACCTGGTGTCAAAGCCATGGCCTGAAGCTCAATGCCAAAAATTGGGTAAAAACTCTATACCCATGAACTACCACATAGCTGTTAGTCTACTTAATGCCAAAAATGTGATAAAAAATGACACAGGTGGACAGTAGTTTCCACATCGCCACAGTGGTCAGGAAATCCTTCTACATGGCTCATCTCATCACAAAAGGATTCTCATCCAGAAAAAAGAGGTCATTGTTCCCTCTACTCATCACTCATTAGACCCATTATAGAGTACAACGCCTTTTGGTATGTACAAGACATCTACAACAACTGGAAAGACCACAGAAATACCTCACAAAGAGGATTACTGGCCTCAAACAGATGCCCTCAGCTTTACTCCAGATCTCTGCCTAACATACAAAGAGCAAAACACCAAAGAAACCTTTCCACTGCTCAAAAGCACAATACACTTGGTCCCATTGCCAAGCTTTATCAAGATGAAATACCTGTGGAAATCTAACTATATTTATGGGGTCTGTTGACCATCATGTGATAGCTTTAGTAATTAAAGCTTTAAAGCTATACAAAAGGTTTCAAACCTGTCAATTTTTCATCCATTTTTCATCCATTTACCACTCTGCAGAGGCGATCTCTGCCTAACACACAAAGCTATGTCAAACCCAGAGCTGTTGGACATGCTCCACTTAAAGAAATCCACCACAATAAACAGAACATGCTGGAGGGATAGATTCTTGTCCCAGAGACTTCCATACTCTGGAACAGACTACCTATCTATGTCAAACAGAGCCCCTCATTAGCACTCTTCAAGAAAAATCTTGATGATGTGAAATGGAAATTCAGGGATCACTTGTGGCTGTGCCACAGGAAATTTTCTTGGGTGGTGAAAGCCAGGGTACATTTTTTGGCTAGGCTTGTATGGGCCCTAGGGCCGATAGCCTAGTACCTACCTATGAACCTATGAAGTAGCCATGACCTTTCTTTGGCAAAACCAAACTGGGCTGAGTCCAGTGTCTGAAGGTTGCCAATGTCTTTGTTGATCATTTTCATGATAATTCATTCCATGGTTTGCATATTAGACTAGTCCTAGTAATGGGGCTGTAGTTTCTGGGGTTGGTTGATGATCCACCCTTGTGTAGATGGATAACTGTTACTATCCTTCATTCACTTGATACATTGCCTGCTTTGAGGCTGTAGTTGAAAAGTGACTCAAGTGGTCCTGATATGTCATGTCTCAGGCTATTTAGAATGCATCCTGAGATATTGTCTGACTCCACTAAGAGACTGTGTTTTTAGCCTTAGGGAGTGCCACTATGGTCTGCTCCCTGCTGAGAGATGGAGGGGATTATGCTGGTAGGGATTAAACAAGGGGAGGCTGGGGGAGAGTGGGGGCGGGCTAAAGTTTGAGCTGAATTTGTCAGCCAGCAGATTCGCTATGTCACTCTGCTCAGTTGAGATGGTTTTGAACATTGCTGCGTGTTACCTTTGAGGTTTTAGACATAGTTGTAAAAGGCCTTCTGGTTGTCATTAACCTGAAAAGCTATCTTGACTTTGTAATTGGCCTTGTTGGATTTAATTAGTCCTCTTAGTTTCCTGTTTAGCTTTATTGGTGAGCTCTTGTCATTATGCTGACTTTGGCCATGACTTTTTTCCTTTTGTTATACATCCTGATAAGATTAGGATTCCACCAGTGCGATTTGTTTGGGAGGTTTATTTTGGGCTTATGTCTGGCAGGTGCATAAGCCTCTATGTAGCCATTTACATGTTTGTAAAGTGTTTCTGTGAATAATTCTGCATAGGCTGTTGTGAACTCTGGGTTGGGTGGGACACTGAATTTTGACAAACTGTCACTTAATAGGACAGCAATAGCAATTGCTCTGGTGGCTTAATTTTGTCGATGGTCTTTTACAAATGAAGCATTTCACTTATGTATGAAAGTGCTAATCTCTCATATCTGTTGTTTTAACTTTTAAGTGCAAGATATTAAATCTATGCTTTTAGCTATGTTGGTCGGACTGTTTTTTATTTGGTGGATACTTTGTGGTGAGGACTGACTTTTGGCTGCTTGCTTTACTTTCTTGTTTACTATGAAATTGTATAAAAATCACTAGCATCTGACCATAAGATCCAGTCATGTGTAACACAATTTAAAAAGAAAAGTATTTATGAGAATATAGAAATATTAAGCATTTGATAACATATGCTAAGTCAATATGCACAATCACTGCAGAAGTAAAAATCATCTGAATGATTCCACATTAAAAAGGCTTACTAATGTAGAGGCCTTTGCTGGCAGATTTTGCATTTTAGTTCTTCAGCAACAAACATAATGCCTGATGCCCTTAAAGAATAAATTGCCAATGTTGCATTAAAACAATTGGTGTACAGTAAACTCTCAGTTAACCAGTACTCAAGCAACCAGCACTCTCAAGCTACCTGCAAAAAAAAAATTGAAGAAATAGAGTACAATTTTCATGTGTTGCACTTTCTGCCCCCCCCCCCCCCCGCAGAAACATACCTTACATTTTTAGAGTTTTAAAATGAAGATAGGAATAAATTCCCTCTATCCCCAACCTGAGAACAAGTCATACCAAACAAATAGTATAGGGTACAGTATTACTCAGGCCTACTTTTAAAAGTAACTCTCAAGCAACCAGAAACTACAGTTATCCAGCATCTACCAATCCCCCGTGGGTGCTGGTTAACTGAGAGTTTACTGTACTAGTGACATTGCAGTAACTTTAACTAGTTCAGCTATGCAATAGGGAATAGCTGTCAAACAAAGACAGCAGTTTCATAGTTACTAGGCATGTAGTGCCATTAAGGAGCCTAGCCTGAATTCCCAATCACTCCAAATCACTGGTTAAGTGACTTGCTTGATTTAACACAGTAGGTAAATGAAGGTAGAAAGATTTAAACCTTGCACCCTTGACACATAAAGCAGCTTATTATCAAGCCAGAGTTTTATTTCACTGTGCTAATTGTCAGAGTAATACTTTTATCTAAATGTAGAAATTATTTACAGTCCAGTGTTGTAAACTGTAACACAGTACCATGAAATAATGACTACATAATGGAAGCCAATGATCAGATGGTTTTGATCACTTCACATAAATCAGACCTTATGACTCGATAAACATCAACCCCTTTGCAGTTGCTAGAGGCTGTGAAGAAGGTACTCAAAACACATTACTAAAATACAACATATTTGGACTACTAAAATGCAACACGTTTGGACTGATACACAATCCAGGTCTATTAATAAATGAATTAATTCTTTAGTGCAATTAATAAACTATTAAAGACAATATACATTTTTCAGCAGGTTTTGTTCAACAAACCACAACACTGTGTACAACATATTGTTTTTTTTTGGGGGGGGAGCAGGGGGACTTACATGCTTATAGGATGCCTGCATCTCATTTCTGACCTCCCTATATCTTCTCTGATATCACTCAGTACAGGTCTGACCTACCTGAATAGCTAATAATGCTGCATTGTTGCAGCAACACCTCCAGAGTCACAGCCAGATTGTATACAAGGCAATAAATCAGGCCCACAGCAGTCATAGCAATATCCCATTACTTGGCTGTCTTGTACATGACATTCTCCAAACCTGTCCATATGCATATACATACTTCTTTACTTTTACAACTATCACATAGATTTGGCTTTCTTTTCATAACTTTTATTTCAAATTTTACAGAAAAAAACCCACTGACAGACATTTTCTAAACAAAACAAAACACTCTCACATTGCAGAGATTTAGCATGAGACAACAGTAAACTTCTCTTCCCGTGAAACTCACATTTAGTGAAAATGCATCTGGCGATCCAATAGAATTAAGAGAGACATGTTTGAATTCATACTCAAATAGTATATAGTGAAGTAGTAATTAGCATCTATGTGAAGGGTGCAAAGTTCAAAAGGCAAATGTGTAACACATTTGCTAATAGCCTGGGAGTCATACAGAGAACAAGTAAAGGCTGAGGGAATCAAACCCTGTACTAATGGAACCAGCTTTGTAACAGCTCATATCCTCACTCATCTCCAATAAGTGCTACACAAACTGTTGTAGCCCAGACACTACCAGTTTCACACTTGTGTGCCAGCAAAAAGCCAGCTAAATTAAAAGTGTATTCAGAACTTAAATATTAACATTAAACTTCTAGACTTCATGCTATCCAGTTTATTCATAGCTAAATAATAAACAGTGTCACCATTCAACAGAACAAGGAAAGTAAGGGTCACATCCAAAGATTATAACTCATATGATTATGCTCTTTTTAACCACAATCAATTTCCTTCCATGCCATGACCTCTGTGGTTCATAGCTAGTTACTAAACCTGCAGTCCAGGGGACTGTGATTTATGTGTGACAGTGCATCCTAAACAGGGCACTTTATACACACACAAACATGAGCACGCTCACACACACACACACACACACACACACACACACACACACCTTAATCTGCAGTTCATCTTCAGACTGATTATCCTGTTACAGCTTACTTATTCTGCATTCCGATTCTTATGTGCACGTACGTAATAAGAAAGCTGCTTCATACTGCCATAGTAAAATAAAGAAAAATTATTTCTACTGCAACATCTCCCTGCCATGGACTCTGGATTAAAACAAAATGCTTTATACTACTCCCATTACCACTTCCACCTGCTGCGACCCTATTTGCAGTTTACCAAAGTGCACTGATTCCTGAAAGTCTCTTATTGGCTCTGCATCCCTCATTGGTCACAGAACCAATTAAACTGTAGGCTGAACAACAAAATTTTAAAGAACCTCGCAGAAAATAATGGCAGTTGAAAAAGAAATCTCTCTCTCTCTTTTCTTAAATCTGGTTCCAACTTTTTTTTTTAATTTTAATAATGCTGTATGATAATGGCCCCCAAAATGGCAGTAGGCCCTAGGCAGTTTCCTAGTTTGTCTCTTGTTGAATCCAGCTCTGAGCTTATGAAGAAACTAAGAAAACTGCCTTTCAGAATGAGCTGAAATAAACTGTCACAAGGAGAATCTGCCTTGAGAAAAAAATTGCAACAACTGCTTACATCAGTGGAAGGACTAGCAATAACAATAGTTAATTGAGAACAAAATAGACAATTTGTAGCACAATTATATAAAATAAAATGATTGTTAGGCAATATAATATCTCAACATGATACGCAAATAAAAGAAATAAAAATGGTTTAAAAGAAGTGGATGGATGTGTTAAGGAGAAGGAACATCAAACAGAATTTGTATTAAAAGAAAGTATATCACTAAAGGAGAGGAGTGAGGACTTAGAAACCTGAAAGAGATGAACTAATAGCAGAGTCATTAGTGCACCAGGGAATATCAAACCAGAGTCATTAGTGCACCAGGGAATATTAAACCAGAGTCATTAGTGCACCAGGGAATATCAAACCAGAGTCATTAGTGCACCAGGGAATATCAAACCAGAGTCATTAGTGCACCAGGGAATATCAAACCAGAGTCATTAGTGCACCAGGGAATATCAAATCAGAGTCATTAGTGCACCGGGGAATATCAAACCAGAGTCATTATTACACCAGGGAATATCAAACCAGAGTCATTAGTGCACCAGGGAATATCAAACCAGAGTCGTTAGTGCACCAGGGAATATCAAACCAGAGTCGTTAGTGCACCAGGGAATATCAAAGCAGAGTGATTAGTGCACCAGGGAATATCAAAGCAGAGTCATTAGTGCACCAGGGAATATCAAACCAGAGTCATTAGTGCACCAGGGAATATCAAACCAGAGTCATTGGTGCACCGGGGAATATCAAACCAGAGTCATTAGTGCACCAGGGAATATCAAACCAGAGTCATTAGTGCACCAGGGAATATCAAACCAGAGTCATTAGTGCACCAGGGAATATCAAACCAGATTAATTAGTGCACCAGGGAATATCAAACCAGAGTCATTAGTGCACCAGGGAATATCAAACCAGAGTCATTAGTGCACCAGGGAATATCAAACCAGAGTCGTTAGTGCACCAGGGAATATCAAAGACAATTGTATGGTAAGCTCTGTTATGAAATGTATTCCCAAAACCCTAATTCCTCTTGAGATATTGAGAGGACTCACTGAACTATAAGTCCAATCTCTGCAAATAAAGGGGGTGAAAGACTAAGATCCATAGCTGTTAAATTTCTATCATATTTAGACAAAAAAATGATTTTTGGGGCTGCTCTAGTGGTGTAGAGGGATAAAGCCCTGAGTACAGCCAGCCAGCCTGTATTAGATTAACAGATTGGACGACTGAAGCAGCGGCAGGGAAGTGAATGGTGTTCCCATCTAAAGTGGGTGGGCAGTCATTGATGTGCTTCCTAAGGGGATGCATGGTCCATACAGGGGAGCTTCCCACAGATGAAATAAACAAGTTTTGGGACAGGGAAAGGGAGTGGGTAGGTGATAAAAAATACCCCCTGAATGGAAGCACAGGCAAGACAAGCCCCCAGGACACCCTCAGGATCCACAACTGGTCCCAGCAAAAAAAAATGGAGTACATTCAGGGAGGCTGGACAGTAGCTGTTTTTTAAAGTCTATATAAATGACCTGAAATTATGCCACATAATCATTTCATATATACAAGAAGCAGTTGTTATATAATTATGAATATGTGGTTACCTAATGGCTATATATATAATAAGACTGTTTAACCATGTTTTTAATTTAACATGGTGATGATAAATGTATATGCTTTATATAGATCTCTCCTTACTGCTAAATCAAATCCGTATTGAGAATTTTGTTGTATAGGTACACTGTGGAGAGTGGTTTGATTTTTGGGGAAAGTGATGAATGGTACAAAACTTCTAAAATACAAAGAAATGAAACAAATATCAGTGTCAGCTCTGGGATTACATGCAGAAAGGCATGACATACAGTAATACACTTATAATCGTTTCTCCTCAAAAATCACCTAGAATATTGCTTGAAATGTTAATATGAATTATTTTACTTTGTTAATAGAGATGGCTAATTATTGTGAAAGAACTGGCAGAAGAAGTGAAACTGTGATTTGAAATGTCTTTGACAAGACTGTTAGAAAAGTATTTAATTTAGCATGATGCTAATGGATTTATATATGCTGGGCAGATCTTTCCATAAAATATAAGTAAATTCTTTATTTGGAATAGCATCAAATGTTTTCCAGTTCTGATAGGGGGAGCCAATTACTATAATTACTATTTTTGGGGGTGGAGAGGAAAGTGTGATAAACATACCCCAGGATTAAAAAAAAAATCTGTGCAGGCTCCGTGTAGAGCCTACACAGAATAAACCTGTGTACATGGCCATGGACCCCTCTGCAGCATGCCATGCATATTAATCATGGTGCGCTGTCGAAGGAGAACATAGGAACAGGGGATATTGATCAGTGTAGGCAGAAGTGCAGAGGCTATCCCGTGGTTGTGAATGCCTGGTAAGACATTATGTACAGGGTGAGGCTCCCTGCAATGTTCCCCACTACTGTTGAAATGGTGTGAATTGTTTTAAATGTGTCATATTTTTTATGTATATATTTATTTTTTTCTGTTTGCATGGCTTGGAGTGCAGCAATGTAAAGCTGCGCTTACATATAGACAACTGACACCTGCTACACATCTAAAAATAGAAACCAGATGTAATTAATTATCATATGTGGGGCTTTTTTTATGTTTTTTAATTTTTTTTTAATTGCCTTTTGCACGGTGTGGTGCAGAGCACAGCAAAGCCAAGCTGCGCTTATACATACATAACTGACACCTGCCAGACATCTAAAATAGAAACTGGATGTAATTAATTATTTATTTTTGGTTATGTTTACGTTTCTTTGCTCAGCATGGAGCTTAGCAATGCTAACAGGTAGCTTACTAGTGTATGTGAAGGTGTACTAGTTTTCATAATATCCAAGTAGCTAAATGGGTACAGTTATGGCCTAATGCTTAGTAGGTCCTGGGTTCAAGTCCATATCAGTCACACCATGTCTGTAATTTAATTTAATTTTTTGTTTAATTTAAAAGTAAAATTGTTACATTTGTCAGTGCTGTGCGGTGCGAAGCACTGCTTAAGCCTGCTAATGGCTACCACTGTTTGCATGTAGCTAAGCTTCACTAAAACCAATGTTTTGAGAGTTTTAGTGATGCTTAGCTCCACTTAGCTGGTTTGCACAATACTAAGCAATGCAGTGCTTTTATGAATGCTGCTCAATCACATGTAAGGGTAGGAAAACAGCCTTTATTAAGGCCAATAGGTGTAAATTCTGCACCTTTTGTTGGAGTCTTTCTAACTGTTGGTATGCCAGGTAGTGTTGGAGAGGGTGCACACTTTTGAGCAAAGAGATGAGGTGTGCAGGAGTCCAGAGTTTTTCTTGGGCTCCAGATACGCAACTGTGAACCTAGGCTACCGGTATCCCCCACACTGGTGAGCAGTGTCATCACTACTATGACAACCTGAAGTATAAAAAGAGGGGAACTTTGGACACCTGGGTCCATGAGGCCAAAGATGGGCATGCCCCGCAGATATGTAAGTATCTCTTCCACTATTTTAATAAAATGAAAGCTGAATGTGTGCAAGACTGGTATGCATAATGGTGTGATTCTCTCCCAACAGCTGCAGCTGAGAGGACTTGCAACATTCAGTCCCATGCCAGGCACCTGGCCAGGTTGCACCATGAGTGTGGTAAGTACAAATATATTATGCTAACTGTAATGCAATAAGCAATAAATAATAAGAAAATGTACTGCAATAAAGAATAAACAATAAAAACTGTTGTGCAATAAATGGACAATTCGAACTGTAGTGCACTAAATGAACAATAACTGCATTGCAATAAACAATACTAATGACAGTAAGCAAAAAGGTGTAAAGCATTATTGTGGTGTCATAACATAATTGCACTAGAGTTATGTGCATTTGCATGTCTATGGGAAGATTGCTGCAGTCAAGTGTAAAACTATAATAGCTGTAGAATCCATAAGTAATGGCCTGAAAATGTATTGCTCAACTCATAGTACAATTCAAGGCTGTCTCCATGGCAGTTTCAGTCACATAATGCTCTCTGTTCCTGCCACTCCAGGAACAAAAGGTATATGGGTGAGATAGCACACTTTATGAGCATATATTGTATATGGACTTCACAGAGAATTATCAGCAATACCAATAAAGTGTTAAGCAGCATTGTGGATTCCTAAATAAATTTGTCTTAATATTTGCAGTATGGCTGTATTCGTTGCATATGTGTTCTACTGTCACTGCAGTCAAGTGTAAAACTGTAATAGCTCTATAATGCAAAAAGAATGTCCTGAAAATTTTATTGTTCAACTCATAGTATGGTTCAGGGTTGTCTCCATGTCAATTTCAGTCACACAATGCTCTAATTTTCTTCCACTCCAGGAAAAAAAGGTATATGGGTGAGGTAGGTCATGTTATGAGCTGATACTCTCTGTAGATTTCACAGAGAATTATCACCAATACCAATAAAGCATTAAACAGCATTGTTGTTTCCAAAATAAATCTGTCTTAATATTTACAGTAGGGTTGCATTCATTGCACGTCTGTTCTAAGTTGCTGCAGTCAATTGTTACATTATTTGCAATGTCCCCTGCCGTCATAGCTACTGAGTTCTACTCCCATGCCTGCCAACTAAGGCATGATAGTTGTCTTGTTTACTGAAAGTACACAAACATACCTCTCAACTGTCATGATTTCTACATAATGTAATTAGAACTGCTTAATCTGTCTGTCATATGATTCCCAGATAAATAATTACCTGGAATGCAATGTATTACCAAATCCATTTACAGAACACCTTGGTAGGTATATAAGTCCACACTATGTGAAACTGTCTTGTGTAGTTGTGTACCTGCATTTGTTAGTGCTTGGCTCATACTGTCCTATGCTATCAGCTTGGCAGGGATATACTTGCTACATCAGCTATAGAAGAATAGTAGTCACTGTACTCACAACTGACATGACACACCTGCAGAAGTATGTACTACCAGTGTTTTCAGGGATGTCATCTGTAATGTCATTAATGGTATGTTTGTGTTTCTCTTCTCACCCCTTATCTTCTTTAATTTATTATTATTTATTATTATGATTTAATATTAGTATATTTTGTTAAACTTTAATTTCTGATTGTTATTATGATTTCATATTAATATATTTTGTTTAACTATATTTTGTTAAAATTTAATTTATTATTTATTATTATGATTCAATATTAACATATTTTGTTAAACCTAATTTTTTGTTAGCCTTATGGTTTAATTCATATTGGCTTGCTATTAACATACTGACTGTTATGTTACTTAATGTTGTGTTACACATACTATACCTTAATATGTATTTGGATTAATAAATAATATGTTCCATTCTGTTAATACTAACATTGGTTTGATTATTACTAACTTTAACTTATTGTATAACTAATTTACCACAGCGTGACAAGGTAGGCCAGTTCTGGCTGATCGACCTATCTTGCCTCCCCGGCCATGGCACTGGGTTCCAGCACATCTCGGAGCCAGACCAGTGGTGCCTCCTCTGCTGCCCATGCACATCTGCAGCGTCGGGTAGTTCTGCCCTACAGAGCAGGGCTGAGCCCCCCTCTGGGAGCAGTGGTGGATGGGGTGTTGTCACCCATGATGAATGAGGATGGTGTACCATGGGTATGGACAATGTCTGCACTAGATGGAGAGCATTCTGGCCACCCTGGTGGGGCAAGGTAGCCCCAGAGCCCAGCCTCCACCACTGCCACCCCTGAGGGAGTGATGGAGCAGTGCCGACAGTCTGATGGGTGGGGATGTGAGTCATGCTGCTACCTTGTGGAGGAACATGGGACTGAGATTCCACAAAGCCCTCCCACCCCAAGGTGTACACCCCCCTCATGTGTCACACAATACCCCTGTCTGCTGTCTTGTCTGTCTGAAAAAGCTTCCTCACCTACCCAACTTACCTCCCCCACATGAACCTATGTCCCTTCCCCAACATTCCACGCTCACATTAAAAAAACATAAATGGGCACCTGTCCCCCAAACAAATATCATCCCATACATATCTCTCCATTTTGCATATATGTCCACTGGACATGTAATTTGGTCCAATTGGCTTGACAATGCAGTTATGTTGTCCTCACCCCTCTCTCTGGGGGTGAGAGTCCAAAGTCATGTACAAATTCTGTCAAAGTGCACAGTTGCTGCTGTACAAAAAATGGATAGCTATGGTTCTTTCCTACACCCTTCCTGCACATCCCTACCTGCCTTTCACTATGTTTTCCCCTTACTTGCACCCCGTTTCACCACTTTCCTATCTCCCCATTTTTTTCTTTATTTTCTTTAAGCATAATGCTGCACGATGTTCCATGTCACACAGCCTTGTTAAGCTCAGCTAAATGGAGCTATATTGATATGTGTTTCTAAATTATAGTAAACATGTACAAATAACACCTGTCCCCTATTTCAAACCCAAGACCATCACATCTGCAGACCACTGCATTAACTTGCCATCCCACACATCTTTTAATTAAAACAGGTGGTTTAAACAAAACATAGTAATTGCAAATAGTCATTAAGTGTGTTTCAGTAGAGCTGCTTGTTGTGCCACGTTGCACAAACTTGATTAAAAAGTAATGGAAAAATGGGAGTGTACCTTGGACTCTGGTGCAAAACTACACCACTAGAAAGCCAAACTTATAATAATGGATGTAAGTGAGGTCTGTGATAGCAGGTAATTATGCCCTTTTATCAGCAACTTTTAGAAATACAGCTGGTAAGACATTAATGGCAAAAATACATGGTCAACTTGGACCCTGGTGCAGAACTACATCCATATAAAGCCATACACATAGTGATGGGTATAAAAAACATATGTCACAGCCTACATATGTGCACTTATACATTGTAAATACACTTGCTATAGCAGTGACTCAGTAGCTCAGTCTGTTAAATGCCTTGCAAACAGTACATTTGCCCCACACTCTCCTGGGTGTAAATCCAGTGGTGTGTAGCAGTTAAATTACATTATTGTGTAGCCAGCAATTAATGACTGAGTCATGCACTCTTTATCCACACAAGGCATTTCAAATAAAATGACTGCTTTGCACTGATGGAAGTCACAGGCCTGCAGATAGGCACACACTTCACATATTCCTGTGGCAAAACTATAATTGCATAAAGTGTCACACCATGCATTAATATGCATTCACAGATAATTTCACCTCAGGAACAGCAAATGAAGGCCACTAATATCAGAGTACACCACAAAATCCTTTCAAACTCACAGTGCGGATTAGCACAGCTGCACAACTAACATACACGTTTAAAGTCCCTTCTTGTAACAAGGACTGTCCTCATACATGCTCCACATTACTACCAGATTGCAACACATGGCCTGACAGTTGCCCAAATGGTGGATCAAGGACACAAGAAATATGTTGCTTAGTACTCTGTTAGTGATTCCATTGCCTAACATGATTACCTTAAACACATGCCTTAATTGGAGCAGAAAAGGTACCCTCAGTCTGGCTCTGCCTCTACAACAAGGCTGACAGAGCTCCCACAGTTACTACAATAGCTTGTTGTCCTCCAAAGTGTTCACCTATGCCTATTACCTGCAACAGCATCTGAAGCCTGTAGCACACACATCTCTATATAAACATTGCTGGTACACACTCATCCCAATCCCTGTGAGCTACATGCTCTAGGGACCTAAACCTCATCACCACAATAAACAGAACATGCTGGAGGGATAGATTCCTGTCCCAGAGACTTCCCATACTCTGGAACAAACTACCTATCTATATCAAACAAAGCTCCTCATTAGCACTGTTCAAGAAAAATCTTGATGATTGGATGGGAGATAGGAAATTCACTCTGGGGATCACTTCTGTGGCTCTGCTCGACAGTGGCACAGGAAGATAATTTTCTTGGGTGGTGAAAGCCAGGGTACCTTTGGCTAGGCTTATATAGGCCCTATGGCCAATAGCCTAGTACCTACCTATGAATCTATGAACACACGTACCCGTTGTGGTGATGTAGTGTCCTCACCCCAGTAATGTCCAGCACAACATATCAGAAAGGGCCCTAATCTACATGAAGGCCTTATATATTGTACAGTGGTTGCATGTCATTGGGTGATGATAGTGCAAATCAGCTGTGTTGGCTGCAGTTAGCATTTCAGAACCACAGATTGGTTAAGAGGCCATCACCTGCTGATGAGAAGCATGTTAAAAAGGTAAACAGCTAGCTATAGGGAACCATTCTGTATGCAACTTTTATCACACAGAACACGCGTTTGCAAAATCGTAACTATCACCACATATCAACAGAGGAGTATTGCACTCCAGCAGGTATGTAACCTTTTTGTTTACAACAGGATGCAGACGTGTGAATATACTTATGGGGAAAGGGATTACAGCATGAAGCCTTTCTTAGAACTGTGATAATGACATGTCAGTGATCTCAGATTTGTTACACATACAGAGGATGTGCAGTGCATCAAGGATGGAATGTTTATTGTCAATGTGGCACACTGGGCTTGTGGGACTCTCTCTTTATAGTGGCTGTAACAGTACACTGCTACTTGTGTGGCACAGTTGTTTTGACATATTATCAGGGGGTTGCCCCTTGAGGACACACTACAATAGACTCTGGTGTCAGCTGTATGATCATACAGCAGTATCTGTCATGGCACACATGGGAATACCTGACTATCTCTAGTATCTTAGTTGTATCCACATGCTCAGTATGTTTGCACACTGTGGAAATGACATGTGTGATCAAGCAATGCATACTGCCAACCATTTTGTCCTTGCTGTATCTCTACATAGTGTACTTCCATGTATGTGATCCAGACATGTGTTCCCATGAGCTGTCTTTCAGGAAACATGTATCCAAGATACCATGCAGCTTCCATGGGTGCAGAGAATGAGATAATACTGGAAGGCCTTTGTCAATACTGTGAACTCTTACTGTCCAGGGGGAGGCACAACAGGAAACAGCGGGAGACATTATGGGCTGACCATGACCATGATGTAAATGCCACAGGTCATCAGAACAGAACATATGAGCAGGTTTGACACCGCACAACTGACATGATCAATGCTGCACACAGAAGAGCAGCAGATGTAGTCAGGGATCGGTGCATCACTGGTGGAAGGCCTGCAGTGGAACAACCACTGTCAGCCACTGAGGAATTCCTGGTGAATCTAGGCACACATGACAGGTCCCAGGGATCCATCACACTCTACATTGTGGATGTGGATGTCACAGATTTTATGGCAGAGGAGCGTGCATGTAAGCTTAGTTTGATCAGCATTGCAATACTGCAGCAGTCAATGTGTCATTGTCTTACGTGGGTATCAGGTCATTGTTCTTTGGGGGAGGAGGGTTTAACTGCAGTTTGACTGTCATGCTCAGATTTTGACCAACATAATTAAACAGTAACTACTGTAAATGTGAGATATATAGACGTAGTACCTTGTGGTGGTAGAACATGCTGTGGTACTGACATTACTTCTCCCTCAACTTTTGACAGGTCCATCAGGTATCAGAGAAGCCAGTGGTCCTGCTCCTGGTAGGCATGACACCATTTTATTATAAATGTAGATTTACAGTAATGTAATCCCTAAAGTGTCATTCCAGGCCTGCTGCCTGGATTGCTGTACTTTCAGCATGATTGCCAACTGCACACATATTTTCTGACTGTACACATGTTAGACTCATACCTATGCCTTGTAGGTATGACCACACTGATAGATGTGACAGTATTGTCAGGACATTATAGATTGTCATATGTGTCAACTGTGCAGTTTTCACAAATGTCAGCAGTGTATCTCATTGTTGCTGAAGAGATTGCTGTGTAAAGAGCTTTTATTTACAAGTAACTACAGCTGTTTGTGGGAAGAGTAGTGTCTTCATGTCCTACTATATGTGGCTGATAACTCATTACAGCCGAGTGATGTCTCCAGACGTTTCTGCAGTTCAAATATTGCCTGTTCATATTTGCATTAATAATTCCA
Source organism: Protopterus annectens (assembly GCF_019279795.1). Classification (NCBI taxonomy): domain Eukaryota; kingdom Metazoa; phylum Chordata; order Ceratodontiformes; family Protopteridae; genus Protopterus; species Protopterus annectens. Next base: position 786,695,042 of record NC_056751.1, on the reverse strand, counting down.
AAACCATGCTACATACAAGGAATCAGCATAGTTTACCTTGAAGCATACATGATGGCAAACACAACTGTACTGGTATATGACCTCTGCCAATGACTGTTTGTTAGAACTCTAAGGTAATAACTTCATTTTTAATGGCTGAAGCCACATCCACTGGGAGTTAAAGGTACATGCTCCAAAAGGCTGTAGTGGAGGAAATGAGTTAAACAGGTCTGTAATATTGACAACAGTGTATAGAGTTTTTCATATATTGCAACATAGTACAGCAGAGCATAATAGTGCAGATATTAATGTACTTCTTGTTCCTTTCTTATCACAGGAGACCAGGGGGGTTGGTGTCTGTCCTCTACACAACCTAATGTCAGTGTCTCTTCAGACTATGATGATGATGATGGTGGCTACAGTGAGGCACAAGTGGAGGTTTCAGTGGCTGAATCTCTCCCAGAGGTTGACATGCCTCTTCTGCCCTTATTGTCACCACACACAGTCAGTATGACACACATACTCAGTCCCCAGAGGCCACAGATATTGATCAGAGGGTGGGGACATTGAACAGGAAAGTGTGGCAACTATGGCTCCAGTGAGCATACACACTGGCCATAGCCAGAGAGCTGGTGAGGTTCCACACAGACGGATTGAAAGGGGTGCTTGAAGGAGGCCTGCTTCCATCCCCCAGCTGTTGCAGGTGTCACGTTATGGGTCACTGGACACATATTTCATGCCATCATAGAGTCACAGGCATATTCTGAACAGAACTCCAGGCATATGCTTAGGGATATGGATGCAGCACAGTCTGACATCCGTCACTGCCTCCACCGCATTGGTGACACCTGGGATTGGTTCATTGATGAAGTGGACAGTGTCTGTCTTTGAATGCACAGTGTCTGTGCTAGAACGTGTGGTTGGAGTGGAGCATCAGATTTGTGGATGTAAATCAGCACCCCCCCATCTGTTAAGAGTCCATGTGGCCATGCACAATCACGCTCCCATAGTGGCAATACATCCAGTGCTACAGAGAGGAGTGTGCTGTCCACACCAAGATGTGTCCGGCCATGGGCTCGTGGTCCTGGGCATTCCTGTGGAGGACATGGTTCCAGCAGATAGCAATCTCTGTCAGGTACTAGCACCACTTCTGACCTTGGGCATGAAGATGCCAGTGCAACTCCTGGCATAGCCAGATCTCATGTTTTGGGCCATAGACAGTGAACTGTTAGCTCAACCATGCATGGTTCAAAGCTGCCCAACATACACACATGTAGGGCTAGCACTAAGCTTGACTGTTGTACATGCACAAACTCATACACCACTGTCAATTGCAGGTCACCTACAGACATACACGGCACCTTTCCATGGTCCATCTTACCTACTTCTCTTCCTGACTCATACACATGCTCTCAACCTTTTGGGTCAGCGTAGGCCTCCTGCACCCCCCACGCAGCACTCTGTGCAAGTAATGATACCTGTGCCACATTCCTGTCATCCTCACCATCGATGCAGGGAAATTAATCTATGTGTCTGATGCACAGGATGACTATATAAGTTAATGTGTACTTGTGTAATGTGTAATTGTTTTGCCATGCCACTTGTAATGGTTACTGACAGATACTGTATGCTGACATTTGTTATGAGTATACCACATAATTTTGTGTACCTTATGTTGTATGTTGTAATGGATGTATACTTACATAATGAAAAGCGTGTCATGGACCTGTTTCTGTTTCAGGAGTCTGTAGGGGACCCCTATAGATACACAATGGCAATAAACCCATAGATGTCACAGCACAGAATGGAATGTCAGCACAGAAGAAATATGTCTTCAGCAAGGTACAGCACTATATGTTCATAGGTTGGTACTAGGCTATTGGCCCTAGGGCCTATACAAGCCAAGCCATAGCAATTCCCTGGCTATTTCTTCCCACAATATTTACTTCCCTGGACCACTGTCTAGCAGGGCAACTGACGTGATCCCCGGGGTGAATTTTCTATCTCCCATCCAATTGTCAACGTTCCTTTTGAAGAGGGCCAAAGAGGAGCTCTACTTGACATGTATGGGCAGTCTATTCCCGAGTCTGGGGAGTCTCTGGGTCAGGAACCTATCCCTCCAGCATGTTTTGTTCATTGTGATGACAAGGTTTAGATCTCTGGAACATGTGGCTCTGAGGGATTGAGATTTCTTTAAGTGTAGCATATCCAACAGCTCTGGGTTTGACATGGCCTTTTATGTTAAGCAGAGATTGCTTCTGAGTAGACTATATGTGACAGAGTATAGCTGGAGTTTTTTTAGATGGTCAGCATAGGGCATCTGCTTTAGGCCTGAGATTCTTTTAGTGAGGTATTTCTGCAGACTTTCCAGTTGTTGCAGATGTCTTGAGAGGTACATACCAAATGGGGCATTGTATTCTATAATGGGTCTAATGAGGGTTGAGTACAGTGGGAAAATGACCTCCTTTTTTCTGGATGAAAAGCCCTTAGTGATGAGGTGTGACACATAGAAGGGCTTCCTGACTGTTGTGGTGATGTGGTTATCAAAGGTGAGACCACTGTCTACATGTGTCAATAAGTGTCTTATCACACTTTTGGTTTTTAGTGTACTGCCACCTATGTGGTAATTCATGGGTACATGTTTTTTCCCAAAGGGGATAACTATACATTTCTTGGCATTGAGCTTGAGCCAATGGCTCTGGCACCAAGCATCTGTTTCTGTAAGGCCCTTTTGTAGAACATCCACATCATTTGGAAATTTAATAATGGCTCCCAGTTTGCAGTCATCTAATGACCCAAAAATCAAAAATTAAAATGGTATAATAACTACAAAAAGTATTCCCACCCATGCTCCTTAAAAAGTTTTTAAACACTGTTAGATGTTTCCAAATGTTTATAAATGTGTGTTATTTAAAATGTATGTGCTTCTGAAGTGTTTTTGTAAATGCCTTAGGATTTGTGTTTTTGAATATGGTCTTAAAATAGTTATTGAAATGTTTTTTAAAATGAATGTGGGAAATGGAACATGAAAAGTATTTTGAAGTGGTTTTGGAATGTTTTTCAGACATGGTGGATGGCTTGTACAATAATATATCTATTTTATTTTATTCATATTTATTCATATTTATGATATATATACATATTTATAATATTATTTATTCTATCAACTAATTGCATAAATTGTACATTAATATATGTGTTTTTATTACTGTCAATATGTTTTATGTATTATGTAGTATATATATGTTTTCTGATTAATATTAAGATATTTTCATTCATTTAATAATTCATTGAATTAATTAATTATTTATTTATTTATAAAATTATTCTATGCACTTAATATGCACTTTATGATACAGTCAGTATTTTTAATGAAAGCAATATTTAGATTCTTTCATTTTATATGGAGTATTTTTACTTTATCAAATCTTATGTTTCAACACAAAAAAAGTGTTGCCCTTTTAAATTTAAGTCAAACTACAAAGCAATTAATTAATTAACTACTGTTGGGAATTAAGGTATTAATATAAAATGAATGTTTGGATTAGTTTTTAACTGATTCTGAAGAAGTCTCCGTTGTGGGAGATGAAAGCGCTAAATCTGTGAAGGTTTTAAACTTGTTTTGTTTGTTCAATTAAAGAAATTAGCTTCTAACTATTCGTTATTCGTGGTTTATGCTGGTAAAACATTACGGAGGTGCAGCAGACCAAAAGAGAGACAAAGGACAGCCTTAATAGTGCCGGGACGTGGTGTGTGTTTTTGGTGACAGATTTTCCTTGGTTATAAGTTTTCAGTTACATTTTGGTTCTCGGATCCGGACACGAGGAGTCCTTAACTTAAAATGGAGAGCAGTGCTATGCTAAACGAGTTGTTGCGAGTAATTCAAGCTTACTCGCAACCTGACAATGTGCCTGCAGGAACCTCTGCAGGAACCTCCACAGAAATCCCCTGTGCGCAAAGCAGTCCTAAGGACCGGAGGGTTAACAAAGTGACGTCAGCAGTTGGCGACCAGCAGATACGAGGTGATGGAAGTATGGAGGCCAACGCAAGACGGAGAAATGCGAGCACAAGGGATAATTACCAGCGTTTCAACAGGAATAACGAAGGAGATGGTCCTGTTATTTTCGAGAACTATAGAGACTTGGACTTTGAAGCTTGGCTTAACAAATCATTTATACGGAGCGGAAAAGGAAAAGACAAACCAGGTACCAGGGAATCTGTTAATACAGTTACATATAAAGACAAATGTAAGGACTTTAAGAAACTTTTATTCAAATATAAGTCCTTAACTGTAGAAAACTGGTACCTTGAAAAATGTGTAAAAGAAAAGATAGTCCCTAAAGGGCTTAGAATTAACAAATTTCCCAACAGTAGTTTTCATGATGAAATGTTTTTTAAAAAAGTATGTGACATTTTAAATGAATGTGGATTGACAATTTTAAGGGCAATGATTGAATATAACACTGAAGTTTTAGAGAAGTTGAAAAGTGATATTGATAAAATTCATGCTGATATTAATAATGATTTACTGCACTCTTTGGAAGAATATAAAGTGGTATATTACAGAACACTGCATGATGCTGACATGGCAGCAAATATTAATATTAACCGTAAGTTAAAGAAATTGGATAGGGATATTTCAGTTTATGAAAAGGGCAATGCGTATAATTTGGGGAAACCAACCCCTAATCAGAGGTCTAGCAATTATTTTAAACCTTCTTTTCAGAATAGGAATAATAATTATTTCCAGCAAAGAGGAGGGTTTAGGGAGAAACGTTGGGAACATGAAGTAATAGATGTTAATAACCAAACGTATTATGACCAATTCCCTAATCTTGAAGGGGCAGGTAGTATGACTAACAATGATGCCCCTGTAGAAACAGAAGAAATACGGAGATCAGAGAGGTTGAGAAATAGGAACCAGCAGACCTCTTATGCACAAGCTACATCAGGAAATAATGCAGGATTGGGGAGGGGGTATCGTGAACAGAATTTTCACTAACCCCTGCCCCTGAATTAACACATGATTTTGAATATACTACTGATGCTGACAATACTGATTTTAATGGGATTTTAAACACACATAACAATTTTAATATTTTTAATTATACGGATATTACTGTTGATAAAAGTTTTTTTGAACTGTTTATTAAAGGTTTTACCTTTGTTCCAGTGGTAAAACCCAGCATTGATAAATTTATCCTGGATATTAAACTATTCACATGCAAACTTAATTTCAGGCATATATTCAATGATAGAACTGAACACAACAAGATGAACCCTTTAGTTAGGCGTAGCATATACAATCCACCCTTACAGTATGAAATTCTGAATTTTGAAAGATGTGTAATTAATAAAATTCGGGATGAATACAAAGTAAGAAATAGGGTGCTAAGTAATTTGGACAAAAAGGAAACAAAATTACTACATGATTTGAGTAACAATAATAAAATACGAGTGATGAAGCCAGATAAGGGGGGAGGTATAGTCATTATGGACAAATGGGACTACACCAAGAGAATGAAAGATATTTTAGACAAAGACCACCAGTATTGTTTGGTGACTAAAAACGAGATAAACATACTGTACAGGAAGATAGATTTAATTTTAGATGATAATTTGTTCTGTGGTATGATAGACCTCGAGTTACACAAGTTTTTGACAGTACCAAAACCAGTTATACCAGCTATTTTTGGTATACCAAAGATACACAAGTCGGTGGTGGATCCCCCCATGAGACCAATAGTGGCCTCGCAAGGATCAAAGACTCAGACCATGGCAATTTATGTAGACACTATGACCAAGGAATTTTATGATAGATATGAACATATAATCAAAGATTCATGGGATTTCTTGACTAAAATTAATGAAAGTGCCTATAGTGATGAAATGTATTTTATAACAGTAGATGTTAAAGATTTATTTTCCGTCATTCCGCAAACCATTGGTATGGAATGGTTTGAAGAGGTGCTTACAGAGATGAAATTCCTTACACCAATTCAATATAGAATGGTCCTAGAATGCATGGAATTAGTGTTAAAATATAATTTTGTATACTTTGAAGGAGACTACTACCATCAGAAAGAAGGGGTAGCGATGGGGTCTGCCTGCGCACCAGTTTATGCTAATATAATTATGCTACACTGGGAAAAACAATATGTTTTTAAATCTGGGTACAATCAATACATTGTCAAGTATTTTAGGTTCCTGGACGACATTTTATTTTATGGAATGGAAATAGGGAGAATATAATGGAATTTTTAAAGTATATTAATAATACTACATCTTTTTTGAGTTTTGTGCATCAAATAGAAATAGATGAAATACACTTCCTAGACATTAAGTTGAGTAAAGATAAAATAAGAAAATGTTACAGATCAAATGTATTTAGGAAGGAATATTTTTCTAATTCCTATCTCCATTACTGTAGTGACCATCCATATCAACTAAAGAAAAATGTGGTCAAGGGACAAATGATTAGGATGGCAAGGATGATATCAGAGGAAGAAGATTTCTTGAATGAATTGGAACATGTGGAGACAATGTTCATTGAAAGAGGTTATCCTAAAGACATTATAACACCTATAAAAGAATATGTAATGCAGGGCAGGCGGACCAGATATAAACCTCTGATATGTAAGAGAGTAAACACTATAGGTAATAATGAGACATACAGTAACAATAACAATGTTAATATCATTAATTTTAACATGGATGGTGGTGATGAAAGTAATGGGACCAACAACAGCTTCACACCATATCTTACCATTACCTATTATAAAGATATAGGGTGGTTGAAGAAGAGTATTTATGAAGTTTGGAACATGTTCAAAAATATGGCAGTAAAAACTGATGTTTTTAAGAGTAAGCTTAAACTCAGTTTTAGAAGAAATATGAATATAAAGAACACCTTAGAGAGAAAGACAATAGAGAAGGAAGGGACTAGTAAAAAATATGGGACTTTTAAGTGTGGTCGGTGTGCACAATGTCCATACATTGCAGATACAAAGGAACTAACACTACCCAATTTACATTTGACTTTAAAAGCTAAAAAATATAGCACCTGTTATTCCAAAGGGGTTATATATTTAGTAAAATGTAAAGCATGTCAAAAATATTATATTGGGAAAACTGAAAGGCAGCTCAAAAATAGAATATATGAGCATATAAGGGATATAAACAGGCATAATGATAATAATGCTCTGTATCGTCATGCAATAGAATGCCAAAAAGCAGATTATAAATTTTGGGTACTGGAAGTAGTAGAATGTATGGAAAGAGGGGGTGATTGGGAAACCAAAGTGGAATACAGGGAGATGATATGGCAACTCCGACTTGATGCCTGTGGTATTTGGGGTCTGAATGACCATATATCTATCACCCCTGCACTAAAAATTTTAGCTAATGACCCAAAAATCAAAAATTAAAATGGTATAATAACTACAAAAAGTATTCCCACCCATGCTCCTTAAAAAGTTTTTAAACACTGTTAGATGTTTCCAAATGTTTATAAATGTGTGTTATTTAAAATGTATGTGCTTCTGAAGTGTTTTTGTAAATGCCTTAGGATTTGTGTTTTTGAATATGGTCTTAAAATAGTTATTCAAATGTTTTTTAAAATGAATGTGGGAAATGGAACATGAAAAGTATTTTGAAGTGGTTTTGGAATGTTTTTCAGACATGGTGGATGGCTTGTACAATAATATATCTATTTTATTTTATTCATATTTATTCATATTTATGATATATATACATATTTATAATATTATTTATTCTATCAACTAATTGCATAAATTGTACATTAATATATGTGTTTTTATTACTGTCAATATGTTTTATGTATTATGTAGTATATATATGTTTTCTGATTAATATTAAGATATTTTCATTCATTTAATAATTCATTGAATTAATTATTTATTTATTTATTTATTAAATTATTCTATGCACTTAATATGCACTTTATGATACAGTCAGTATTTTTAATGAAAGCAATATTTAGATTCTTTCATTTTATATGGAGCATTTTCACTTTATCAAATCTTATGTTTCAACACAAAAAAAGTGTTGCCCTTTTAAATTTAAGTCAAACTACAAAGCAATTAATTAATTAACTACTGTTGGGAATTAAGGTATTAATATAAAATGAATGTTTGGATTAGTTTTTAACTGATTCTGAAGAAGTCTCCGTTGTGGGAGATGAAAGCGCTAAATCTGTGAAGGTTTTAAACTTGTTTTGTTTGTTCAATTAAAGAAATTAGCTTCTAACTATTCGTTATTCGTGGTTTATGCTGGTAAAACATTACGGAGGTGCAGCAGACCAAAAGAGAGACAAAGGACAGCCTTAATAGTGCCGGGACGTGGTGTGTGTTTTTGGTGACAGATTTTCCTTGGTTATAAGTTTTCAGTTACATCTGTGAACTTTGTTAGCCAGAGGCTCTTAGTGTTGGCCTGTACTTCAGAGAAGTAGATGCCAACAAGAGTGGACCCAGGACTGAACCCTGAGGTACACCACTTGTCACTTGTCTGGAGCTGGATTTGGAATCAGCTACTTTTACAGTGTGGCTTCTGTCAGTAAGCCAGTTGGCAACCCATCAAGTGATGTTGGGATTAATGCCCAGCTTATTAAGTTTATCTATGATTCCAGAGTGGGGGATGGTGTTAAATGTCTTGGCGAGGTCCAGATAGGCTGTGTGGACCCCCTTACCTTTGTCCACAGCTCTGGAGACTGATTCAAAAAAGTCAATCATGTTCAGGAGACAAGAAAAGCCCTTCACAGATGCAAACTGGGTGGGGTCCAGTGTTTGAAGGTTGCCAATGTCTTTGTTTATAAGTTCCATGATAAAATGTTCCATGGCCTTGCAGATTAGGCTTGTCAGACTGATGGGGCGGTAGTTGCCAGGATCCAAGATGGATCCCTCTTGTGGAGTGGGATAACTGTAGCTGTGCACCACTCAGTGGGCATGAAGCCTGAGGTGAGGCTATGATTAAACATGACACTTAGGTGAGGTGCCAGTTCATTTTGTAGTTCATGTAGTACACAGCCCGGGTTGTCGTTTGGTCCCATGGATGCTGTATTATTAGCTTTGGCGAGTGTGGTTTTTACTTGTGTGGCCATTATTACTGGAATTTGGCAATCTTTCGGTATTGCAATGGGCACTTTAAGGGTGAGAGGGGGGTGAAGTTGTCACTGAATCGATCTGCCAGGATATTGACAATATCCTTGGGATCAGTATATTTAATGCCATTCTGTTGTAGCTCAGGGCAGATCTGAGCATTGCCATTTAGATTCTTGACATATCTGTAGAATGCCTTGTGGTTGTCTTTGGAATCTGGAAATTTTATTTTTGTAACTAGCTTTGGAGGATTTTCTGAGGGATCTCAGCTTCTTACTGAGGATGGTAAGGGAGTTTTTTTGCATCCTGGGATTTTCCTCTTTACTGCAACAGTTTTTTCCTTTTGTTGTAAAGTTTGTTTATGGCAGGGGACCACCAGATTTGCTTCCTTTTTTTGAGGAGAGTGTCTTGGTTCTATTTGGGATGGCACAATTCATGCACGAGTGGATGTGCTCGTACAGTGCCTTAGTGTAGGTTTCAGCAGTCGAACCTTCAGTTCCCATCTGCATGGGTGTCATGAAGTTTGTCACTTCTGACTTGAGTAGCATGAAGTTGGCTTTGGCGAAGTTTTTTATGGAGGTTTCCTTACTGGGAGGGGGAAGAAGGATGTGTATGTCAAGGGTGATTAGCTTATGGTCAGACCTGATCAATGAGGGGGTGACCATCGCTGTGGAGCATCAATTTCCCATGTTGGTAATGACCAGGTCTAGGATATTGAAAACCCTGGTGGGACTATGTATTAGTTGATCCAGGGCATTGGAATTTATGAATTCCAAGAACTGTTGCGCAAAGGTGTTGGTACATGAGTAGTATTCCCAGTTAATGGCAGGGTAGTTGAATTCACTTAGTATTAGGGTGTTTGTTTGTATCTTAATATTTTCCAGTATGTTTAGAAAGGTGTGATGAGAATCTTGGGGCATGGTGGGGGATCTGTAGTAAGCTACAATTTGGATTGCAATCTTACCTAGTGTTAGTTGCACCTGGAGAATTTCTGATGCAATGTATTGGGGAAATAGCCTGTTGGTGTGAATATCCTTGGCAAATATGGGCACGCCTCCAACTTTTTGTTTCGGTCCTGGTTTGGTGGCCAAAAAGTGTGGTAAGAGTTGTAGCCTGGTATTGCAGGTGTGCTCTCTGGAGTCTTGAACCAGGTCTCAGTTACTGCACAGATGTCGATGTTCTCCATTAGCTAGTAACCTGAATCCCAGGGGTGACAGGTGCGGACCATCTCTGGCAAAGCATCGTGGTATGTCGATCTGTTGTCCCAGGCAGACAGATACTGGACCTCCTTTGAATGACAACAGAAGCTTAGCCAATTGTTGAAGTCAATCATTTTGTCCTTTGTCCTTATAATGTGGTATAATTCTGGGTCAAGGCAGGATGCTACTCAGGGCTAGGGTCATACCTGCCTGGGCCACATGATCTAAGAGCTCTTCTATGTCTCTTTTCATGTAGTCCAGGGAGGTACATCTCAGGTCATTCACTCCAACATGGGCAATGACAGAGTCATATTTGTACTTGTTGTGGAGTGACTTGAGTGCATGCATTATGTGGTGGATCCGGGCACCCGACAGGCAGCTGACTGTAATTTTCTCCTTATTCAGCCGGGTGAGTGTGACAGCAGTGTGCCTGACTATAGAGTCACCTATGATTAAAGTGTTGGGTACATTGTCTTGCCTTAGGGACGGTTGTTGGGTGGCACACTGGTGTTGTGAGCTATGTGACACTTTGGTTGTGATTGGTGTTTGTTTGCGTTTCAGCTTCCGAGGTCCTTGTTGCTTGGGCAGGTTACTGTTAAGGGCCTCTGCATATGAGGGTTGCTATGTGAGGATGTTGATGGTGTGGCTTTAGAAGGGCTATGTGTTGCTTGAGGTGTAGTATGGGTGTTAACCTTCTCCTCTTGACTGTCTAGCACAATCTTGGGTGGAGAGAGCTTTGCTTCCAGTTTGGCTATGTAAGTGCATCTCTCACCAGTTGTAGTTTTGGGTGGTAGGAGGAGAGGGTTGTCTGTGTACATGAGGCAATTGCTGCATTGCCCCAGTCTGCTCAGATTCACCAGGTGGACAGGAGAAATCACTGGATGCTGACCCTTGGACATGCCTGATTTGGTACTTTTTTTTGTAAAGTACAAGAGCTGTTTTCCCTTACCTTAACAAAGTACTTTCTAATTATAGGCTGTTTAGTGCCTATGATTAATTTCTCCTTATTAACAAGGAAAGTTGAGTGCTTGTATCAGTTTAAGGCTTCCTAGTGTTTTCCAGCATGTTTTAGAGCAAGTGTTAGTCACAGAGATGCTTAAAGGTAAGATGACAAAAATGGTTTATCCTAAACACTGCAGTGTGCACTAGAGGATTTAGATGTGAAAGCAGGTAACTTAACTAAAAATTTAAGTTTTAGTGGTGAGTCACTATTTTTAAAACAGCAAGATAGATTGAAAGGGGGTGGTTACTTTTGTATTCTGGTACTATGGAATACAGTAGGATGGCCAATAAATTTAAATAGTTGAAGGGGAGTGATTTCACAAAATGATATTTTTGCGCTTACTCACACAAGCCAGTAAAAGCAGAGAGGAAATTAGATATATGGTCAAATTAACATAAGGGGCAGGCAACTAGAAAGACAGTGATGTTTAAGAACACAACAGTAACCTGGTGGGAGGGTGCGGAAAAAAAATCTGCCTAACTCACAAGAGACAGAGCTGTGGTCTCTTCAAGTTTCAATATGCAGTTAAAAGCAGAATACAAGTAAAATGCAAGGTAAATAAAACAAATCACAGTATTCAAAATAGAAAAAGGCAATAAAGGAATACAAAATTCAAAAATATAAAAAGCAAACTAACCTTTCCCTCATAGCAAAGTATGACATAGTTTAGCTGAGCCTTTCTAGTAAAGCTCTGAAATGTTTTATTTTACCCCTTAAATAGAAGGTTTAGTTCCTAGCACCACCCTCTCAGTTCATAGATGATTAACCTTAACTGGCCTGTTCTATCTTATGTGTGAGTCCTTAATTGATCTGTTCTGACTTCTACCTGACTCACAAGAGACAGAGCTATGGTGTCATTTCAAGTTTTAATATGCAGTTAAAAACAGAATACAAGTAAACACAAGGTAAAGAAAATCACAGTATTCAAAATAGAAAAAGGCAATAAAGTAATACAAAATACAAGTAAAAAGCAAACTAACCTTTCCCTCATAGCAAAGTGTAGCAGAGTCTTGGTGAGCCTTTCTAGTAAAGTGCATGACTGCATGGCTGCATAGGTTCATATGTGTATAACAGGCTAACAAGGACAATGGTGTCATTCAGCATTTTCATGCATCCCTAATTTGTGAAAAGGTCTGATACTCTTGATAAGTGTCACCAGGGTTTTGGGAGTTAACACATCTACAAGCTGTGGTGATGGCATAGCTTTCAACTGTACAGATTTTTCACACAATGTCCAGATTTCTGCCTTATATTTTTGGTTTGTGGTTCATAAAATTGTGGTTTTCTGGAAAATTAGTGGCAAATCTTTAAAGACTGAAGTTAGAAAATAATGTCACCAGGGTTTTGGGAGCTAGCACATCTACAAGCTGTGGTGATGGCATACCTCTCAACTGTACAGATTGTTGCACAATGTCCATATTTTTGCCTTATATTTTTGGTCTGTTTTTCATAAAATTGTGGTTTTCTGGAACATTAATGGCAAATCATTAAAGATTGAAGTTAGAAAATAATGACAGACATTTGTGTTTCAAACTTCATACCCTTCAGAAAATTAATGTTAATGCAAAACCTGTTATTCTATCATCTTTCTAAGTTTGTAATAGCAATATTTAAAAATTGTCCCTATTTTTGGGCCTTTGTCCCCCCATTATTTATGGCTTTGTCCAGATTTCTTGCTCTAAGAGGTTGAGAGGTGTGGGTGATGGAGATGACCCATCTACAAATTTCTTGTGTCCAGTACAGACATTTGTCCGACTCCAGTTATCATTGTCTTGTTCTGCATCCCATTGTGTAACCTGAACATGATGTGTGTCACAGCAGATGTGTGCTTCACATGCATGGTGGGGGGGGGGCTGTTTCATGTAGGGTGTACTGCCTTACATACCTGTCTCTCCAGCATGTACTATTTATACCACAGTGATGTTGTAAGTGTGTAGAACAGGTAACACATGTGTTAGTCCTGTCATGGATATGCGGGAGTAACACAATGGGATCTGACACCTCCCTGTATGGAGCCATGCACATTCCCTCCAAAGCATTTAGTAGACATACAACACATGTATCATCTTGACATGGACTCCATAGAACATGTTATCTACCCTGTGATTTGGTGTACCATGGAACCTGTGTGGCTGCTACAGTTGTAAGATATGCCTGTGTAGTGACATAGCAAGGATGCCATTGCACACAATGATAGGTGTGAAGAGTGGTACATTCAGTATAGCAATGACAGTCTGGAATTTACATCCTATACCTTTCTGTATTGGTTGTACAAAATTGAATGCATCCCCACGTCTTATCAACGAGTGAAAGTCAAAGGCTACATTACTCTTTGTGCCCATAACTCCATGAGTAATGGCTCAACTAACAGTGTGTGGTCCAGTGTCAGTAGGTGTACAACAGTGTCAGTGCTCATATCCATCCTAACTCCTTTCATGGCTTTTTATGTGACATGACTCAGAGATCTGGGTTCACTGCTTAGCACTACATGCTAGTTGTTCTCTGTGCAAGTAAGTATTGCAGTTACTTCCAGTATGTTAGAAGAAGAGAGTCATCCAAGGTTTCTGTACAGAGCAGAAACAAACATTTTAGGGAAGTCTAATATGTATACCCTTTGAAGGTAAGGTTTGTGTTTTAAACAGATATTCTGCAGTTGGACACTACCCAAGCTTTGTGTATTGGAAGGACACAATTTCCTTGTGAGGACTGTGTTAAGCATGGAAGTCCATGGAATTGCCATGGGTTGGCAACTACTACTGCTGGTCTCACTAACACCAGTCTCACATAGGACACTATGCTCTGATATGTTTTCTGTTACTAAGAAGGCCATGATTGAAAAACAGGACACGGCCTGTTTGTTCATCCACATAGCTGTCCCACATCAAGAAAGGCTCTGTAGGCCACACATGCCCTTCTCCAGTTAGATGCCTTGATTAGCAACCTGGGTACTCAGTTGGCATTTGCATGTCTTATGGCTTCTGTTCTGGGGTTGGTGGTATGTCACAAGGGACGTGGCAACAGGGAGATTAGAAGCAGTGCTGTAGCACCACAATATGCTGTACAATGTCCAGTGACATAGGTGTCAAGACTTGCTGAAACAATCACCCACTGACAGTGAGCCATCATCAGTGACAATGTCACAGCTAGTGTTGCATTCTGCCCTTCAACAGATTACTGGTGGACATCTGCATGACATGGCCTTGAGGCCTACAGCAGCAGACTGGCCACCATTGGCCAATATATGCCCACCTGCCACATGTCCTAAGCATGTCATACTGTACAGTTATGTACTCAAAGCAGATATCTGTGTTCCTACATCATGTCACATAACAACCAGTGTGATGTCTGGTTGCTTCATAAGCATCATACACTTATGAGGCCAATGTAATGTCAGCAAAGTTGACAAGTCCTCTATGCATGCATGGGCATCCACATCTTCACTGCAAGGTGTGCCTACAAACACTGTACATTAGGCTGTCAACCCCAAAGGTGTGGCAGTATGAACCTAACTTTGCAGAACCTGCTGCTGAGATGTTGGGAGTGTCCCTACTCCTCTACTCCTATGACACACAAACACAATGTGTGACAGATGTGCATTTCAAACCTTGCTGTCATGGTGTCTCCAACAGCAGTCATTACATATGGTAACGGGCATTATGCCAACATGTACAGCTCATATCCTGCACCACCTACACCCACATCACACACACTTGCATATGTGCAGCTCCTTACCAAATACATTTCTAGAAAACAAACATCTCAGAGAATCCTGCCTCTGGAGTGTACAGTACACATAATATTGTATGCACCACTCTCTCACTTGTCAAACACCTGAGTCAAAACACAACATCACACCTCTTAGTCATAGATGATGTCCTCGTGAGACACATTGATGTCTGTGTGACACGGCTACATATGGGAAAGATCACAGACAGCTGTCTGTGGGTTGACAAAATAGGCCTTACCACACATTGCCGCAAATCACGGAATATCAGTTAACATAATGTTGACATCATAGTTCCTCCAGGTGTGTACTGCTGGGGACATACACCACCAGTTTGTATGCAGACACATGACTGAGCTTAGCCACTCTGTGTCTCTTGTGCATATGCTCATAGCTCTCAGCTGCAGTTGGCCCTCACCTAGGATGATGGCTGCATACACACGGACATTGATGGAAGTCAATACTTGCCTTAGCATGTAGTGTCATTGTAAGGAGAGCTACTACATGCCAGCTTGCTCAAAAAACATCAATGCTTCCCCCATGATGGTCTTCATCTCTTACCCCTGGGATATGGCATACTGGCCAAGGCTACTGACATCCCCACAATGCATCTCAGATGGACTATTGAGGGTAATGTTGGCAATGAGAACACCATCTGTATACAACATCATGGTTGTGCTGCTAAATGCTGGGTATGGCAACACTGAACCCCACTCTGTGGAAGGTGTCCCCACCCTGGATTATGCAGACATATGGTCATTCAAGGACATCTTGTTCAAGGCTGTGGACAGCACCACAGCCATACCAGACTACACTTCCATCCTCATCTTCAGACCTCAAAATGACAGTGTTCTGGGTAATGCAGGTGGTGTATGTATACTCATTAAGAATAGATACACATCCAGATTTTGTGAAACACTGTGATTTTGCAGAGACAATGCAGGTGTCGCTCAGTACTGGATGGGCACATAATGAAACAATAGCTGGCTATAGGAGCAGCTGCATGAATCCAGACACCCATTGTGTGTATTTGTATGTATATATGTCTATAAAGGTACATCATTACACCGTGGTTTGGAGTGGTCTTAAGTGACCAACAACTGTGTTGCTTAGTCGTGTTGCAGCTTACTTGCCTAAAGGTTACTCCAGCTCCTTAACTACAATGCCTCAAAGCAGTGCTGTGACATCCCTTCATAGGGAACCAACATATTGTATCATGTGTTTACCAGTATGGGTGACCACTGCACCCTGCCCCCCCAATGTGGGGTCCTCCCTGGTTTGATCTGACCACAGATCAGTCTCATTAGAACTACCAGCACTAACCCCCCTTGCAGACAATGCAGACATATATTTCAACAAAACCATTTATTGCCACCTGTGGGATGGTAGACATAGCTTGACTGCATCTCCCACCTCAGATGGGAGAGGCAAGTATGCAGAGCTCTACACCCATGCATTATGCCAGCAGCATTACAACCGCATGAACTTGGCTGTACTTAACAGGCGGGATACAGGCTCTTCATGGCACAGCAAACCTGACTGGTGAACAACTGCTATTATCAGGCTGTACAGTAAGAGGTGGACATTGCTGTGTGGCAGTTGGGGTGAGGGTGCCCCTGTAACATGAAGGCACAAACTCCTCTGCTAAAAGAACACATAGTGTTGTTGTGTAGACATGGTAAGTGACAAAATTAGCCACCAACACAAAGCAGAACCACAACGCACAGTGTAGTTACATGTGTAACCTCAAAGAAAAGGCCCAGATTGTTGGTGAACTTGGTTTTCTGTCATAATGTCGACAATCAGTTCTATTTTGAACTAAAACATCGACTTGTTTTCTCAAAATTTGACATTTATGAGGATGCAAATGTCAAACATAACCCGGTAATGGTGATTCGGCATAAATTGACATACTGTTTCTCCTGCACCTAACACAAAAGGAACAGCAGTTCTTGTTGTCAACAGTACAAACATACTGCAGAACACTAAACGTTATGGGGGAGTGCCCCCCACACCCCCTGCAAATTATATATTCCAACTCCGAGATCGCACTGCAGTGAGGAAAGGTATGAATTACCCAAACTGCACTGTACCATGATCTCTGAAAGTACTTTGAGTTCATATCAGCGAATGCTGAACATTAGATACAGAGATATTCAGCAAGATGGACATTCAAAAATCCAAATTTCAAGTGTTCCATCTGTGAAGCATCTCTGTTCACAATTTTCATAGTAAACCGGTGAACTCATACATAATGATGCCATATATAATGGGTCTGTACTCATAACTAACTTGTAGTCCCACACTTTCTGCATCAACTACACTCCCCTGTTCTCACCACATGACACATGACATTCCTACAACTTTCATATAAACTTCCATATTTGTAGAACAATTTGTAGCTGACCTCTCAATGGAGGATACACAGCATCTATTGGACATGCTAACATTCCAGGCTGCATCTTACAAGTGATCTGACAAGGATTACTAAATCCATTGGGAAAACATTGCAATCATACTGAAACTACTGGCTGCACCCCAGCTGAGTGGACAATGGTAACTGTTATACCCTTGCACAGAGATGGTTCATCCACTGACCAACATAACTATAGGCCTTTTTGTCTAAGTATCCATATCTTTATGCCCATAGGGGCAATCATCATGGAGCTGATCAGCACACATATATATGCGCTACACACAGTTGACTGTACACAGTTTGGATTTGTGACTGGGGGATCATGACTGTTACACATGGTGGATATTTCTGACACAGTCACCAAGGACCTGGGTGAGAGGATATCAGGGCATACAACCCCCCAGACTGAGCCAAGCCATCTGACTTTATCCCCCACTCAGGCAACATTTACAAAGCACCCACTTAGACATCCACAATACTGTCATTGTAGGGGTCACTAGGTGGTCCATTGATGGCACACATACTCAACATAGGGGCTTCCACCTCCAATAACTGATCTGTAAGCAGCAGTGTTAAACAAGGCCCAGTCCTGGGGTACTCTACTGCTTGGAATCCATTTAACCACAATACAAGTGACTACTGAATGTTTATGGCTAACAATGTTGGCTAATGCCTACAAATTGTAAGAACTCATAGAGTCTGTGCGCTATGTCACTATCCTGCAAGAGGGTATTGATGAACACATGCCTGCTGACATACTAATGGCCATAAACTCCATGCAAATATATATGTAGAATCATTTCCATCAGTAAGACCTATGTACCTGGTAAGTAGCACATCAGTCACAACAAGTGATGTTCATACTCGGGTGAAAGAAGTGGGCACACAGACCTGGCCGCACAGATGAACACCTTAATGTGTTTAAGATCACCATGTCACTACAGCAGTATGGCAGGAATCATATGGCATAGCTGAGGGCACAGTCATCCGAAAGTGACATACTCATAACCTCCAAGTACTCTTCCCTCAGCATGCCAATATCTGAGTGCAATGGCCATTTGTTGATGTACCTTTCCAAGCAATACTGGTAGTTGCACACAGCAGTATGGTCCCTCACAAGGAAACTTTACGTCTTCAGCATGTGTTCAATGGGGATCATCTGAAATGAGTATCATTGTAGCCCGTGGTATATAGACTACTCAGAGGTGAACTGCGCCTTGCATACGGGGCAATTTGTGACCCTGCTTGATTGAAAATGCTGCATATCTGTAGGATGCATAGTAGATGGATTAATCACTGTAAGGACATTAACCTAGTATATGACATTAGTAATACATGCTGGTGGGAGAGATTTGTCTAGCAGACATAAACACACTCTTGGAACAGAACCCTGCCTAATGGCAAAAAGAACACCTCAGTGCACCTCAGTGCATGCCATCTGTATGATTTCATCACAGGGCTTCTACCTGTATCCCTCTTGGACTGGGCAATATGTGCTGATCATGTAAATACAGGAATAAAGTTGACCAGGATTGTGAGGGCTGTATGGTCAATATGCTAGTGAAGTTCAAACATCCTATGTTTCCATAAGCTGATGTAAAATGCTCTAACAGCCAGAAGCATAAACATGGCTATATTGAGGATAGCACCACTTCCAACTGCTGCATACAAGATACAGCAAGGCAAACACATAGTGGAAGTTGGCTGCATGTAGATTAGAACACTTATCTATGCAGTGGTACACACTACAGACTACAATATGTGATGCATACAACACACGTCATGTCTGCTAGTACTATCAGTTTAGGACATATTATGCTTGATAACTTCAGTAAGCCTTGTTGCGGTCAGGCATTTGGAGGGCCACATCACCTGCTACATATAAAATACTGCAAAACCCTAACTTTTTCTAAGTTACTGAGGTGATCTTATTTAAGCCATATGGACATATACACACTCCCTAGTGGCCTTGAGGAAGATTAGAACCCCTGCCAGTCTAGTCTTAGAAACTACAAATCATAGTACTTATTGCAATCACCATAGGTTAAGTCTGATATTATAGTGACAGCTGGCAGCCTAAGGTAAATTACATCATCAGGGCTTGTTGAAGAGGGCAGTTTAGAAGCTAGCAGCAACTTACATGGTGAAAAACTGTATAACCACTGCAGATTGATAGCCAATGATGGATTGTCAGTTGGATTGCAGGGGGATACACACACACACACACACACACACACACACACACACACACACACACACACACACACACTGGCCCGGAGTGAGTTTAGAACCCCTACCCATCTAGTCTTAGGCACTCTAGATCACAGTACTTATCGCACAAACCACATGTTTAATATGGGATTGCAGGCACACTACTTGTGCATTATACAAACTAGACTTATGTTGAACAGCATCTGTGGTCTGCAGAGTGATATTGCTTCATACTGTTATCTGCATCTAGTATCCTAGCAGTGAGATAACTGTTATTATCCTAGCTATGTGTCGACAGTTACCAGTATAGGCCATATGTGGCTGGTTGCATTTAGACAGGCAAACCTGTAGGCAAGAACAATGTGCCTTGTCCATGCATGTGTAGACAACATTATACACTGCACTACCTGCTCACCTGTTGCTGTCCTTGTGGTGACATCCAGCAGGCACAGGGGTCTGTAGGTAAGTGCATTATGTACTGTTGAGCCCTTACTTTGGAGCCTTTGAGCAACATTATAGATGTGTAATACAGCAGCTTTAATCACCATTATTAGGGTATGTAGGACAATACAAACATCCACACATATTTATGTATATAAAAGGGATGTATTTATAAATGTAGTTGTACATGTGCATGATATGTGTATGTGTTATGTAGATATATGGGGAGAGACTGAGATGTATCATTTATATATATATATATATATATATATATATATATATATATATATATGTATATATCTATTTGACAATATATGGAAATAGATATATTATGTATGTGAGAGAGATAGTGACAGACATATATGTATACATATATTCATGCATAGACATATCTATACATAATAGGCCATTTTGATGAAAGGGCAACAGAATTGTGCTCATTTTAACTAAGTGTATGGGCATGCCAAGTTGGACTGTCAGTACTTATAAAGTGACTCCAGCCCACACTTACCTGTACTCCAGTCCAGGATTTTATATGTTTCAGACAATGACATCTGTCTCTGTTTCTGCAGTACTGCACTTCACTCAAATTGCCCATGGCATTCTTCAGCTGTCTGAAGTAATTAATATGTGATACAGGTTCATAAATTTACACCACACACAGACTGACAGTCTGTGAAAACACCAACACAATAATACCTCACATGCAAAAGACGTGGATACTTCCATATTAGAACCATCAACACCATCACCCATGCTAACTTCTCTAGTCCATTGAGCCACACAAGCTGCCAGAGAACAGTCATTCATCACACAGTCAACAACATACATGCGTACATTGTTATTCCTGCATTAAGTGAGACATACAATGTGTGATCGATTTCTATGTTACTGCCCCGAGATTGCCTGGACTGCTGATATACCATTGATGAGTTATAGTTAAAACAGTTATATAGGAACACGGCTGTGTTGGGGGTGGGGTTACAACAGCACATGTTCTGCTTGGATACACAATAGCCCAACCATCATGTGACCCCTCTGTTTAACATCTCCCTTGACTGATGTAGTGAATATTTCAACCATGAAGCCTAGTGAATATTAAGGAAAACATACTAGTGGACTGGGTATCTGTAGCCCCATGTGGATGTTACTTCTGACCAAATAGCCCACTAGATTTCCTTGCATAAATGCAGCAGATCCATACATACTATACCATATTAGTATGTAGGTTAGGGACTTACCTTGCGAATGCAGCAGTTGACAGAACTGTAGTTCAGGGCAGACTCTGATGCAAGCAGTATACAGTCAATACATGTATAGGTACAGGTTGTGTGGGTTGTCTGGCATCAACAATTTTAATATATGTATGGGAGTAGGAGTAAGTTGTCAGTCCCTAGGACCCTAGGTTGTCAGTGAATGTGCTATGCGTTGTTTCTTAGCCAAAGCCAGATTATACTGGGCACACCTACTTCTGCCTACAGGGACATAATCAGGGAGTTGCTCCTTCAAGTCCTTCTGTGGCTGTGGCTGTGGTGCCCTAGGCACTGGTGGGGGGTGTATATCCCTTCCCTTTGCAGATCCTGCTGCAGCTGTTTCTGCAGGATCATATTATGCAGCATCACACATACTGTGAACATATGTGCACATGTGGCTGGGGAGTACTGCAGGGCTTCAGTGGATATATTGAGGCAACAGAACCATGACTTCAGAAGCCCAAATACATGCTATATGATGCTCCTAGTTTGTGTGTGTGCCTCATTATGGTGTTCTTCCATGGGCATGTGTGCATTTCTCATTGGTGTCATCATCCATGGTTCCAGTGCATAGCTAACATCCCTCAGTAAATGGCTGTGTGGGATGTCCTTCCTAGCAAACATCTGGTAAAGCAGCGATGCATGCCAGATATATGAGTTGCGATAGCTGCCATGGCTGCTAGCACACATATTCAGGATAATCCCCTGGGCACTGCACACAACATGGCAATTGATGGAGTGGTACCCCTTGCAGTTGACGTAGATTCTACCCTCCTCACTGGGTGGTGCCTTTATATGTACATGAATGCAATTTATGATACACAGTACTTCAAGGTAGTGTGCTACATGGTAGAAGTGTTGCCTATAGCTGGCCCTCACCTCAAGGCTGAGGGGAAAAGAAATGTTCTCACTGGCATGTGGTAGCATGGCATCCAGGAACTGGTGGAGTGCCCTGAATGCTGATGCCTGTGAGACCCCCATCATGTCCCCAATCGGTCTTTGGAAATTACCTATAGCTAGTATTTTAAGGGCTACACATACCTTTTTTCCACTGGGATGGGCTCCGATCTCTTGGCTCTGGGTCTGAGTTGAGGGCAGCAGAGATCAGTGAGTTCTTGTAGTGTGTCCCTGTCCACCCTGCAGCACTCTACAATCTCCAGCTCATGTAGCCCCAGGAAGGTTACCCTGGGCCTGAACACTCCTCTCCTTCTCAGTCTGGGCCTATTGTCAGCAGCAGCATCAGCACTGACCTCAGTATGTAGCACATACAGATGTAGCAGAGCTGCATCAGTACTGACCTCAGTATCTAGCACATACAGATGTAGCAGAGCTGCAGCAGCCCCTAGCATTCTTTCATTTAAAATTCCCAAGTCTGTACTCCAATGGTGCAGATTATGGGGGAAAAAATCAGATTGTAGGGTGTATAGATACTTTATGGAGCTCTGCTGTAGGTGCAGAATGTGTAATTAGCTATCTATGATGCATTCCACCTGCCTAGAATATAATTAACACCATTTAATAGCCCTATTTTAGCTTAAACAAGAATCAAAACTAATTGATTTCATTGGGTTTTTAGACGCACTCAGCACAGTGGCGTGCTGCCCAAACATGGCCACTGAAGATAAACAAAGATTAGAAGTTAGCAGACACACCTCCCTGAAAGGACCCACTCAGCATGGTGGTGCACTATGCAAACAGGTGCAGCTAAGCTGAAATAAGCTTAGAAATCAGTGGACCCCCCTCCCCCCCGATGTCAGCTACTTACTGTGTAAACAGCAACATGGGTCTAAGCCTACACGAAGGGGATATGCAGACACAATTACTCCTTTATGCTATTCAGTAACTCCACCTCATTTGCATAGGTATCTGTGGTCACAACTTGGAAACTACATGCTTCATAGCCCTACCATTGTAGGGACTCCATGCAACATCCTGTAATACATTTCTGCCACATATTAATTTTT
Source organism: Protopterus annectens (assembly GCF_019279795.1). Taxonomy (NCBI): domain Eukaryota; kingdom Metazoa; phylum Chordata; order Ceratodontiformes; family Protopteridae; genus Protopterus; species Protopterus annectens. The sequence continues at coordinate 786,671,736 of NC_056751.1, read as the reverse complement.
TTTCAATTTTATTTTATTTATCTATAAAGCATGTTTGTGTACTGTGGTGTGCAGCACAAACATGCCCAAATTATTAAAAAAACTCATTTAAATTATTTCCTTTAATTTTCAGGCATACAGGACAATAGTTTCACTCGTATCTGTATGTGGCATGCCATTTCTGTTTATATATCTACATTTTTACAACCCCTTTTGCCTGTCTACACTCCTGTACATGGAATTTTTCTGTGTACACTACAGACACTGATACGGAGTCTGAAAATATGCTGCATCACCCTGCCTGCCTCATTTGCATGAGATTCACCTGCTTATGAGGTGATTTGCATGCCATGGAAGTTTCCGTGTTGGTGCGTGCATGTGTGCCACTCAGTAGTGCTTACTAAATCTAAAAATGCTCGTGTCCATGTAAGCAGTGCGAGGTGATGTCTACACAGAAAAAAAAATGTGTAGAGGCTTTATTAAATTCCTCCATAGTGAACATATAAATCATGAGGAAAGGAACAGATTATTATTATTATTATTATTATTATTATTATTATTATTATTATTATTTTGTTTTTTTCTTTTTAACTTCAAGCCACACTATGGTAATTTGTTTGCATGTAATGACATGAGATATACCTGAGGGCAACTCTGTGAAACAGCATATTATACACAACTGACAGCCTAATAAACAAAGAGCCGACCACATCATTTTATGAATTGTTACTGAGGAGAGATTGAGGGAATAAAGATTTTGGTGTGTTTATAACTATTCATGCTATACCCTGTAATATATTATTTTACACCAATAAGTGTTTTCTAATTTTAATGACCTGTCTTTTGCTGATGTCCCAGTCCAGTAATATTAAATAGTAAAGCATTGCTACTGACAGTTGAAGGGAAAATAGTAATGCAATGTGTCAGTCTGTAAAGTGATTTCTGTCATTTTATAACATGTAGAGGTAGAAGAAATTCCTTGCTTTGCATTTTATAGGTTCATATGTGTTTACTAAATTAGCAACCACAAGGGCCTTTTTAAGCCTAGCCATGCAGTCCAAATCTCTGACAATTTCTGGTTCCCTTGATAATAGCAAGCAGAGGCTTGGGAGGTGAAACTTTTACAACAGGGGCCTGGGAGATGAACCATTTATAGGTGCCTGTGTCCACTAGAGACATAGGTGCCAAACCAAGAATGAATTTCCTGTTCCTCATCCAGTTGTCCAAAATGCATTAGGCAGGAACTCTGCATCATATGGATGGAGAGCCTGTTCCAGAGAAAGGGTAGTCTCTGGGATATATACTTGTTTCTCCAACAGGTCCTATTTATATCAGAGGCAATGTTTAAGCCTTTAGAATGTGTAATTCTGTCTTTTCTTCTTCTTCAGGCTGTCATTCTTCATTTGCCTTCACTCTTCCCCCTTTTTCAATTTTTTCTATATCTCTCTCTTTCTCTTTCACTTTTCTGTCCTCCCTCCTTTTAAACTTTAACAGTTTAGTGGGTAAATGTATGCTTTATATATAAGCATTAAATAAAAAGGGCAAAAAATAGCATAAAAAGCACAGTAGCGATGCAGGCACTGTTATGCCCACTGTCTGCATCGCTACTGTGCTTTTTATGCTATTTATGTTCCTGGGCTGAGTTTGGCACAGGTGACATTAGTCCTGTGGGGAGTGATACTTTTTGGACTTATTAAATAAAAAGGGCTGCACTATGATGTTGAATACCTCATTATCCTTCGCAGACTTGTATAATCTTAAATATACAAATGGACAGTTCAGTATATGTAATGACATTTACAGTACTATAAATAACTCAGTACTGAGATTATGCAATAGTCACCTCACAGCAAGAGGTTCTCCGGTTCGATTCTCCACTGGAGTGCCTTCTGCATGGAGCCTGCATGTCCTCCTCATGGTTGAGTGACATTTAAAGACATGCAGGTAGGTGTGTGCATGAATGGGTGCGCCTTCTTTGAAGGTTGGGTGTCAAGCTGGCACCTCAGCACCATAAAAATCCACTGCCAATCATTAGCGGACCGAAGTTCCACTGTGGCAACCTCTAACCGGGAAAAGCTGAAAGACATTAATTTTACTCATTAAACTATTATTTAATCTTTTGGGAGGAATTCACTAAAGCCTACATGATTTTGTTGTGTGTACACATCGTGCCATGATGCGTACATGAGTGTGAATATTTTGAGATTCAGTAAACCTTGCTTAGCGGCATGCAAACACGTGCAAAAAGGGTAAGTTCTATGTAATATGAATATCTGCTTAAGCAGGTGAGTTTGATGCAAATTAGCCAGGTGAAGTGATCCAACAACCTGAAAGTTATCCGTGTAGACTCCGTGTCTGTGTTCATAGTGTACATGGAATATTTTCACATACAGGAGTCTACACGGAAAGAAGGGGATGTAAAAGTCCACAAATATTGACATACCTCCCCTGAAAAGATGAGATCACATACACTGATTCAGAAAAAATACATTGTGGATATCTAAAAATGCAAGGGAATATGTAGAATCAATATATATTTTTTTATTAATGTCCACTTGTGCGCAAACATGCTTAATGAACTAAAAAAAAAATCAAATAATAAATGTATTTCATAGAAATGTACTGTAGGACCTTGCATTGGTTCTGTTTAACAGTGCATTCATGCTGTTGCCCAGCTCACATGGGTATGATCTGTGTAGTTACCAGGTTGTTAGCACAAATATGCCTGCAAATGAGATGAATTTGTTGAATCACTAAAAGGAACAATTATGTCTGCAGATCCCTTTCATGTAGGCTCCTACACGGTGTTGATATTTCCATTGGATGTGGATGACATCGGGGGGTGGGGGTGTCATATTACTTTTAAGAGATTTCGTGCTCAGTGGATATGTTTGCATGGTGCACCATTTAGCTTAGCTTAGCTTAGTGTGTTTTCACGTGAACTCCACCCAAAGGCACAGTGATGACATAGGAAGCTATCGATTAAAACCAGATATATTCGATTAATAATATTTAGTTTTGTATAATAAGCTAAGCTGGGCAATGCTGCACTTAGCGCCACATCGCCACATTGCACAAATAAGTAAGGCCTTTAAATTACATTAATTATATTCTAAACAGCTGAAATGCATCAGAATTAACCAATCACACATGATGGGCCTATAACACAACTGTATACAGTATGAATACACACTACAATCTGGTTTGCCCTCAGTACTCTGAACCATTGGAGTAGACACTTGGGAATTTTTAACTGAGATAATGCTAGGGGCTGTGCAGCTTTCCTACATCTGTATGTCCTAGAGGCTGAAGTCAGTGCTGCTGATGCTGCTGACAATAGGCCTAGACGGAGAAGGAGAAGAGTGTTCAGGCCCAGGGTAACCTTACAGGAACTACTTGAGCTGGAGATTGTAGAGAGAGTGTTACAGGGTAGACAGGGACAGGGACATGCTACAAGAACACAGTGAACTGTGCCACCCTCAACTCAGAGCCAGAACTAACAGAGGGAACCCAGTCCAGGTATGTGCAGCCCTTAGGACACTAGCTGCAGGTACTTTTCAAAGACCAACTGGGGACATGATGGGGTGTCACAGGCATCTGCATCCAGGATACTCCACCAGTTTCTGGATGCTATGCTCCCACATGACAGTGAGCATATATCTTCCTCTTGCCCTGAGGTGAGGGCCAGAAATATGTAACACTTCTACCATGTAGCACACTACCCTAAGTACTGGGTGTCATAGATTGCACTCATGTACACAGCAAGGCACCATCTTGTGAGCAGGGTAGACTGAATGTTAACCACAAGGGATACCATTCCATCAACTGGCAAGTCATGTGCAATGCCCAGGGGATTATCATGAGTGTGTGTGCTGGCAACCCTGGCACACATCACAGCTGTATCAGATGTTTGCTAGGGGATGACATCTCACAGGGCCATTTACTGGTGGACGTCAGCTATGCCCTGGAAACTTGGATGATGACACACATCAGAAATGTACACATGCTCATGGAAGAACCACATAATGAGGCACACGCAGAAACTAGAAACATCATAGAGCATGTGTTTGGGCATCTAAAGATACAGTTCTGGTGCCTTGATATATCTGGTGGAGCCTTGCACTATACCCCAACCACATGTGCACAGATATTCACAGTATGTGCATTGTTACACAATCTGATCCTGTGGAAACAGCTGCAGCAGAATCAGCAAAGGGAAGGGATACACAGCCCCTGCCAGTGCCAAGGTCACCACAGCCACAGTCACAGGAGGACTTGGAGGGTGAACCCCCTGCTGATGTCCCTATAGAGAAATGTAGGCATGTTCAGTGTGCCCTGGCCTTGGCTAAGAGACAACACATAGCACATTCACTGGCAACCTAGGGACTAGCACCTTACTCCTACTCACATACAGATATTAAGGTTGATACCAGCTGAATTACACATCTTGTACCTATCCATGTATTGGCTGTGTATTGCTTGCATCACACAGAGTCAGCCCTGAAATGCAGTCATGTTAACTGCTTCACATGCAAGGTAAGTCTATAACCTACACAGTATTATTGTGGATTGTTATGTTAGGTCATTACAGCTAGGGACCAGGTACATTATACATGCAACTATAGTGGGCTATTTGGACAGGCATGGCATCCACATGGGACTGCTGACATCCATTCCACTAACCTGTCACCATTTGTATTTGGTAGGAGGCCTCATGCATGGAATATTCATGCAGTCCTATTGCAACAGCTTACTGGTAGATCATTCAAGGGACATGTTAGAAAGGGAGGTTAAGTGATAGTCAGACTAGTGCATGTCCTAGCAGAACATGGGTTTATTTTCCCCACCCCTCAGAACAACACTATCCCCATGTAACTGCCGTAACTCTAACTTTATGCTACATAACCCTTCACACAGTTAGTATGCCATACAGCATCAGTACAGTAATATACAATCTGAACGTATATTTTATGTGTTATTTAATTGAAAATAGCAAAGTGCATTTTTATGCAGGTGACAGTGTGATGAATGATCCACTGGTCCTCTAGCAGCTTCTGTTGCTCAAAGGACTAAGGCAGATAGTTTGAGTGATGGTGTCCAGAGTTCTAACCCTAAAATATCCCACTATTATGCATGTGAAGTAGCAAACGTATATATTTTTACAGACTGCCTCTGTGTGTGCTATACTAATTTGAATCTATTTCACATATTAATTATACATATGCATCTGTACTGAGTTCTAAGACTTATTTAAAATGTCCTAAAGGCTGGGACTTGAAACCATAGATCAGCATGCATATGCAGAAAATAGATTTAGTACCTCCTGTAACATGATGTAGTATAACAATATAATAACATTTGTGAATGAAAAATTGTGTTGTGATGTGATTTATATGGAACTAACAGAACCATACGCAACACACTGATCAATAAACAGAACAAATAGGTATTGATGCACTCTTGAAAAGATGGATAGCTGCATGGCTTGCATATAGGACATGGCAAATATCATACAGCAATTGGACAAGTGATATTTTTGGTTCCAGTCAGGGTATCCCACAGGGCTTTGTCGTAGGCCCAAACTTGTTTTGATTTGTCTGTACAGCTATCTTTGTCATCTGAGTTGTTCTACATTCTGTATGCAGATGGCTTGAAATTGGGTATACTGTTTAAATGTGCTACATCTGGAGCATGTCTGCACAATAACTTGGGCACAGAAGCATAGTATGCTGTTAAATACATCAAAAAGTAAGCATATGACATTTGGAAGACAAAAATAGAAAGGTGAATGTTAAATACAGCACACAGTGACTGAAACTGTAGATTAATGTAAGGAACTGGGTATATAGGTAGATCCAACTTGGAGTTTTCCAAATCATATCAGAATCCCAGCCTGGAGTACAGCAGGGTGTGGGTTGGAGTCAGTTTATGCAACAGTAAGGGTCAGGTGTTGCTTAGCAATGCACAAACAAGCCAAAATGCCACTGAGCATGCTCACACATGATTAAGCAGAGTGCAAATCTGTTGCTCCTCGCACAAATTTGTTTAGAAATATATATATATATATATATATATATATATATATATATATATATATATATATATATATCCATACCTCCCAATGTCTTAGAGCAAGAAATATGGACAAAGCCATAAATAATGGGGGGACAAAGGCCTAAAAATAGGCACAAGTTTTAAATATTGTTATCACAAACTTAGAAAGTTGATAGAATAACAGGTTTTGCATTAACATTAATTTTCTGATGGGTATGAAGTCTGAAACTCAAATGTCTGTCATTATTTTCTAACTTCAGTCTTTAATGATTTTGTCACTAATTTTCCAGAAAACCATAATTTTATGAAAAAGGACAAAAAATATAAGGTAGAAATCTGGACATTCTGCGAAAATCTGTACAGTTGAGAGGTATGTAATATAATCTCATATATTTTTATATTTATATACAGATATATTTATGTATATATGTGAGAGTGTATGTCTGTACTGCCCTAAATACACAGATCAGGGAGAGTAAAGCTGCACTATCACACTTATAACATTGGATGAAGGACCACAAGGAAGGGCTCAACATTAGATAATGCACTTATAGAAATTTGCAACTGCATAGAATAACATGGGTTGCAGTCTTATGACTATTGGAATATCTATAATTCACAGTTCTGGCAGTCTTCATCCATGTCACATGTAAATGATACCACATTTGACAGCAGACCACACTTTACTGTGAAACACACAGCCATAAGTCAAACCTCTGTACTTCCAAATAGCTAGACTGTGGTGAGTCATACCACGTCTCCCTAAGAGACCATGTCGAACCATTGGAATGTATGGCATTGTATATGAATGCATGCATATATTGTGAAGCCATATGCATGTATCTATGCCAGCAACAACACCCACATTCACTACAGCCCTCTGTGTCTGCTTGATTTCACCAAACATACATCAACAACTCAAGAATTGGTGTAATGTATTATGTTGTGTGCCCACTCATTGACAAAGTAAATTTACTTTTGACAGAGCCTTGCTCATCCAGATGCAAACAGATACATATGCCCCAAAACAGGTACTGTTGTCACATAGCTAGGCTACAAAACAGTTTTCTGACTATTAGGCTACTAGCTGCAGATGACAGTGGGATGTTGTGTGATTCTGCAGGCTTCCCAACCTGTTACACACAGGGCTTGTTTATGTTCTCTAAGATAACTTCACCTGCAGTCATTTACAATGTCAGACTTAAGCCTTGGTGTGTGCAATAAGTAGTGTGTAAGACTAGATAGGTAGGGCTTCTAATTTCACTTCAACCCACTTGGTGTGTATGTGCATCTCCCTTCAAAACAAATGTGAATTCCAAACTGCAATGGTTCTGCACTTTTTGGCCTTTGGACTTGATGCAGGCCTCCAAACTTTTGTCCTCCACAAGGCCTGCTGATGTCATCTACCATAAGAATACCTAAAGAGATATTTGTGTTAGGCTTAAGCTGTAGCATCTGTGTTAAGTACTGTGTTCTATTGTGTATGAGGTTAGATAAGTAGAGGTTACAATCTCACTCCAGCTCTTTTGGTGTGTTTCTGTGCTGTCCAGTCTTCTGTACAGATAAATAGGTGGTGATAATGTTCTCACTGCATCAATGTTAGTCAGTATTTTACATCAGCTTATGATATCATATGATCATTGGAATGTACTAGGCTAATGGCCCTAGGGCCCTTATAATCCTAGCCCTTTTTATCCTTATTAACACAATCAACACTTATTGCCCCTGTCCAGGAGGTACACAGGTGAAACCACTGTGGTGTAATAATGGTCACCCATCCAATCATACAGATTGCATCTGAAAGGGCCAATGAGGTGCTCTGTTTGACATGAAGTGAAAGTTTGTTCCAAAGGTGTGTTAAACTCTGGTAGACAATTGTCTCCATCAAGCAGGTTTTAGTAATGTTACATACCAGGTTAATTGCTTAACTGTGAGTAACTTGCTTATCCATATGGTTTACGCATGTGAAGCATTTCCAATAAAGCAGAGTCAGAGATTGCCACATATGCAAGACAGAGATCACCTCTGAGTAGTATGTATGACACACTAAATTGACAGTGATTTCAGACAATCCCCATAGGACAGATGCTGAAGATGTGAATTTTCCTTGTGAGGAACCTTTGTGGTCTCCCCAATTGCCACAGCTGTTTGGTGAGGTACATACCAAAAGGGGTATCACACTCAAATATTGGCCTGATGAGGGAAGACTACATGAAGGCTATAAATTATTTTTCTGGTGAAAATGCCCTCAAGTTTGACATGAGCAAGACAGAATACCCTTCGCACCACTGTGTAGACATGGTGATCTAAGTTAAAGTAGCTGTCAACAAGTGTCACTGGGTCTCTCCCTCCTCAAGGTGTCACTGTTGCTGTGGTACTAGCAGGAACATCACTGTTATCAAAATGAATGATAATACATATATTTGTATTGCATTTAAGGCCGTGTGTTTGGCAACAATCATCTGTTCGTGTAACACCCTCATGTAGGATGTTGCAGTCATTTGGAATTTCTATGACTGCTCCCAGTTAGCAGGCATCATCAAACATTGTCAGCCTCAGACAATTTCATTGTGCTTGTACTTCAAAGAAATAGATTCCAAACAATAGAGGACCCAGGAACAAACCCTGTGTTCACCACTGGTTACAGCTCTGCTATTGGAGGTGGATTCCCCAAATTTGACTATATGATTTCTATCAGTGAGACATTTAACAACCTCTCAAATGATATAAGGGTTGAAGCCTAGTTGGGTGAGTTTGTCAATGATGCATGAGTGGGGGACATGTCAAATGCCTTCTCTAAGTGTAGGTAGGCTGTATGCACATATTCCCATTAGCCAGGTCCTTGGTGACTGTCTCAAAGATGCCCATGAGGTTTAACAGGCATGATCTCACTTTGACAAATCCAAACTCTGTAAAGTTAACTAAGTGAACATTACCTACATTTTTGTTGATAACGTCCATGATGATCTGCCCTATACCCTTGCACTTACAGCTAATGAGGCTAATAGGCATATAGTTTGTGGAGTCAGTGGACGCACCACCTCTGTGGAATGGAATAATGGAGGCAATTTTCCAGTCAGCTGGGACAAAGCCATTGGTTGCACTATGATTGTAAAGAATTCTCAAGAGCATTGCTAGTCCATGTTGGAGCCCATGTAGGATACAACCTAGGATGTTATCAGGTCTCATAGATGCTGTGTATTTGTCCTTAGAGAGACGAGTTATGACACGCTCTTCAGAGATACTAGGTGGAGGACAGGTGGTAGGGATGTCATGGTGTATGTGTGGTGGGGACAGGGGATTGAAATTTTAACAAAACCTGTCAGCAAAAATGTTAGATATGTCTACAGCACCAGTATATGAGGTATTATGAAATATGAGTTTGGCACAAATCTGGGCCTTTCCTTTTAGGTTACAGATGTAGCTATAAAATGCTTTGTGATTGTCGTTTATGGAGGAGGCTAATTTGGACTCATACTTTGTTTTGGAGGAATTCACAATTCTTATTTGCTTATTCATGCTGATGGTGTTTCCATTTCAGGGGGCTCACTCCCTCCCATTCTTAGGCAGCAGTGTCTCCCTCTTATTGTAAAGGCTGTTAATAGCAGTTGTCCACCAGGCAGGTTTGCTCTTCCACGAGGAGCTGGTTTTGCACCTGTCAGGTACAGCCGATTCAATGCAGTTATACAGGTTTTTGTATAAAGCACTGGTGTAGAGCTCATCATAGTTGTCAGTTCCATCCGAGGGAGGAAGTGCAGTGAAGCTATGTATACCATCCTGTAAGAGGGTATAATCTGCTTTGGTGAAGTGTATTACTTTATTTGCTGCAAGGAGGAGGGGGGTGTCAGGTGTGATACTTATCTTGAATGAGACCGATTAGTTGTCAGATCACACCAGGGTGGTCCACACAGTGGGGTACTACAGTGTTCCCCCATATTGTTAAGTACACCATCCAGTATGTAGGCTCCCCTTGCGGGGGTGTCAACCAGCTGGTCCAGGGCATTGGGGTTAATGAAGTCAAGAAACCTTTGTGCAAGTGAGTTTGAGCATGACTAATATACCTGGTCAGTGGGTAGTTAACAGCCCCCAAAACCATGGTGTCCGGATGTATTGTGATAGACTCAAGTAGATGCAAATAAGCAGAGTGGGTGTCCTGATTCATGGAGGGGCTCCTGTAGCTGGCAATGACTTGAACAGGTGCCTACAAATAGTCCATACCACCTGAATTGTCTCCAGAGAATCATATTGTGTAACCAGTCTGGATGTGTATGTATCCTTAATAAATATGTATACACTGCCTCCATTACTTTGGATGCCATCAGTTTGAGATCTGCACTTGTGGAAGGAGTTGTAGACTGGTATGGCTCTTTTGCTCTCCACAGCCTTGAAACAGGTATCTGTGACTGCACAAATGTCTGCATCTTCCACGGTGAGGTCAGCTTCCAGTGATTGGAGTTTCATGTTGACACTCCAGCATGTAGCAACATAACCTTAAGGTTATTTGTAAATGGGCTTTATAAATTGGAATTTTGTTCCTGAGACACCACCTAAAAAGTAGACTATGGATGTGACAAGATCCTTGGCTGGTAGCCAAATCTCACAGGTGACAGATCAAGACCATCTCTGGCAAAGCATCGAGATCCATTGAGCATGTCATACCAGGCTGACAGATAGTGGATCCCCTTAGAATGACACCAGACCCTAAGCCAGTTATTGAAGTCAATCATTTTCTTTTTGTAGTGAGGTGTCATCCCAGGTGATGGTAAAATGAAGCTGAAGGCCAAGGACATACCTGCCTGAGACACATAGTCCAAGAGCTTAGTTATGTCTCTCTTTATACATTCCAGAGAGGTACATCTCAAGTTATACATACCAATATGAACTATGACATAGTCATAATAGTACCTGCTGTTGACAGACTAGAGTGCATGTGTGATATGGTGTATCAAGGCACCTCACAGACAGCTGGCTGTGACTTTTCCCTTATGTAGCCTGGAGAGATGGACATCAATGTGTCTCATGATGTAATCACCTATGACTAATTAGTCTGAGTTAGTGTTTTCCTTAAGGGTTTGAGCGGTAATAAAGTGGTGCATGAGCCATTACGTGTACTGTAGTGTTTCTGTTTGTGAGGTGTCTGGGTGTCTGGTGTGCATTTATGTTATTGCTAAGGACCTCTGCATATGGAGATATGTGTGGTGTGGGTTTGGGTGGAGTAGGAAGTGAGGTGTAGATGTTGGCAACCTGCTCATTGTCATATGTATCATATGTTTGCTGTAAAGATGTGGATGACCTTTGACCTTGCATGTGCAGGAAACTTGTTGAACTTTGCAATCATTACTTTGGTCTTGCATGTCAACAGTGCCTATCAAACAACTAGACAGCAAATGGATGACGTGTGAAATGATGTGGGAACACAGTGTTGTGTTCCTGGAACATAAATGTATACTATAACTTAAGTAGGATATATGGGAGGAACAGCAACATTGTCCAAAGGTGGCCACTCCTCTGCAGTAGGCCTCACATCCATGTCACACAGATCACCGCCATGATGCTGTTGAAGGCCAGGCTGCATGAATTGCTGTGTGTCACCTAACATGGATAGCTGGCACTGTGGAGCTTGACAGATCAACCTTGGATATCTATATCACATGCCATTCAACCTTATATTGTGACGCAGCAGTTGTGCTCCTAATCAACATCAGGTCAATATCCTAGTCAAATCCTACAAGCCTCAAAACCCAAGGCATAATACATGCAAATGTCAAATGATTGGTCTGGTTGCTAATCAAAGCATCAACCCAGAAAAAGGCTACAATAAGTCTACAGATCCTTGCATCATCTGGGACAAGTGTGTGGATCAACAAATAGACTGTAGCCTGCATATCATGAGCTTGGTGCTAATGTTTTGCTTCTGGTGAGAGAAAGATAATATGAGCTTTGTATCACAGAGTGAGGCCATGATGAGACCAGCAGTAGTAGTATCCAGGCAATTCAGGTGACTCCCCTCTTATCAGCAGTCATCACAAGGTAATTCTTTGTTTTCAGTAGGCACTGCTTTATTACTGTCTAACGTCAGAATAATTGCCAATATACTCCTTCCTAAACTTTACTGGGTGTACATATTAGTTTTCCCTCCAGTGTTTGGCAATGCTCTGTACAGACCCAGACAACCTAGCTGACAGTTTTTGTGGTAACCATGATGGAATTAACCCCAATACCAAGTTACACAGGACAACCAGCATGCAGTGACAAGCACTGCCCCATAGTGGCAAACAGATACTCATGACATTGACTGCTATTCTCAGTACAACTGTGTAATCAATACAAAAGCATCTGTTGCCATGGATATGAGGTTTCACCACTGTGAACATATACACCTTGGTGGATTTTGGCATCTTGAGGCAATGTAGAAATTGCCTCATGTTTATTGACAACCACTTTGTTCTCAAACAAACAGTTATGATATATGAGAGATGTATATACACAATGTCACCAGAGTTAAAGCTCTCACATTAACGTACTCCTAATGTCAATAAGGTAGTCAGTAGTACACATGCCACAACCATCACACAAAATGCAAAGCAGACATGAGCTGAGGCACTGACATGTAACCTTCATAAATCCCAATGACCTAGCAGAGAAAGTGCAGATAACAAATACCCTCAGCAGCACCATATGCACTCTGTAAAAACAGCACACATATCAACATGTAAAGCAACATCTCATGGAGGACCAACCTATAAGCCCATAAGACAAGCCAACACACAATCCAACTTTTTAGTCATTGGAGACTCCATTGTGAGACACACTGATGTCCTTCTCACTAAGCTGAGTAAGGAGAAATACACGCTCGCTTGCTGATCAGGGGCTGTGATCCACCACATTATTTATGCACTCATGTCATTGGACCACATGTAACACAAACCTAACATGAGAGACACAAGTATATTGACAGCCTGGAATACATGCTGTCTCTTCCACCAGTCAGTATATATGACAATGAGCAGGTTATCACCATGCACACCTCACCTTCCACTTCACCCAAACCCACATCACACATACCTACATATGCAGAGGTCCTCAACAGAAACATACATAAACAGCAGAACCCTCCAAAACACAAGCCTAAGCATACTACACATAATACAGCTACTGCAGAATGCAACAGACATGTTATTTCTCACTCCAGTCTCTCACCAGTCAAGGGCTTAAGGCAGAACAGTAAAACAAAACATATTAGTCATATGGGATTCCATTGTGAGACATACAGATATCCCTCTCACCAGGCTGGATAAGGATGAGGTCACAGTCAGCAGTCTGTCAGGTGACATGATCTGCCATATCACACATGCACTCACATATTACAAAACAGGCACCGTTGTCCCTGTTGGTGCGAATGACTTGGGATGTACCTCTCTCAACTATATGTAGAGACATGATTTAACTGTCAGACCATGTGTCACAGGCAGGTATGCCCCTAACCTTAAGCATCAATTTACCTTCAACTAGGATGGTGCTTCAATATAAATAGAAAATGATTGACCTCAGTAATTACCTCATTTTCTGGTGTCATTCTAAAGGGATAAAGTATCTGTCAGCCTGGGATGACATGATCATCAGACCCCATTGCTTTGCCAGACATGTTCTTCCTCTGTCACCCATGGGAATTTGGATACTTGGCAAGGCTCTGGCCACCCCCATAGTGACGTTCTTAGGTAGTGTCTCAAGGGGAAAAAAAATCACAGATGTGAGAGCCCCATATTATAACAACCTTGAGCTTATACTGCTAAATGCTAGGTATCTTATCAAGATACTGTACTCACTGGAAGCAGTCCTAACCTTAGAAAACTTTAAAGATTTGTGCAGTCATGGTGACCTGGTTCATGGCTTTAGGGAGTACCACAACCATATTGGACTACATCTCTTTCCACACATTCAGACCTTAAACTTAAGGTGTGAAAATGTAAGGAGGCGGTGTTTCCATAGTCATTAAAGATGATTATACATCCAGACTGATTACATAGTAGGATTTCCTGGGATACTTTAGGCACAATTAACTGTTGGTAGGACACCCATTCAAGCCATTGCCAGCTTCATGAGCTCATCTGTGAATCAGAACAACCAGTCTTCCTATTTGGATGTACTTCAGTCTATCAAGAAACATCCACTCTGGCTTTGGTCAACTATCAATGCCCATCTATTGACCGGGTAGATTACTTGTGGTGTAACTCACTTGGCCAAAGTTTCCTCAACTTTGTTCACTCCAATGTAGTGGAACTGCTGGCTGACACCCCCACAAGGGGTGCCAACATCCTGGATCTGGTGCTTACCAATATGTAGTGCCACTCTAGCACCCCCACTATAAGGTCTTCCCTAATGAAATCAGACCACAAGCCAGTAACATGTGAGCTAAGTATCACATTCCCCTCCTCCCAAACCATCAAATGAACCACAACACTTTTCCAAATCACACAAGTGCCTCTTACATGGTGGTTTAAATAGCTGTACTGCCCACCCTGCCCTCAGATGGAACTGGCAACTATGGCCAGTTCTACACCAATGTGTCATACAAACGCCAGTTTACCTGCATCGACTCAGCTGTACCTGAACCAAAACAAGCTCTGCAATAAAGAGCAAACCTGAGTTGTGGACAACTGACATTAACAGGCTTTACAATAACAGGAACAAATAGCTGTCTAAGACTAAGTAGGAGTGAGTCCTAAACTGGAAACACTCCCTATTCAGCTTAAACAATGTAATAAGAGTTCTTATGAGGTACTCAAAAGCAAACTATGACTTAAAATTGGCTTCCTCCATAAAGGACAACCAAAAGGTGTTATTTAGTTACATCTGTCACCTAAAATGACAGGGCCAGATCTGTGGTGAATGAGTAGTTAATCATAGCACATATAATGATCCTATGGACATAGCTCACCTATCAGCTGTCAGGTTCTGTGCATACCTTACCCCCCGTCCCCTACTACATGTACCCCATGACATGCATACCACCTGTCCCCTACCTTGTATCTCTAAAGAGCAAGTCATACAAACCCTCTCTAAGACCAAACACACAGCATCTATGGGACCTGATAACATACCAGCTTGTGTCCTACATGCTTAATTTAGCAGAAGCATATCGACTTCAAGCAGGAATGGAAATCAAACCAGAAGTAGATAAAAATCAGGCAGCAACTGAATGTGCCAAAAACAAATGAATGAATATAAGGTGAAGGACCAGATGAGAAGGCAAGAAATGTGGAAAAAACAAAAATATAGTTGTAAGTATAGAAAACTTCTGGAAAAGCCTTATGTTGATCAAGAATTAATGCAAGAATGGTTAAGGAGAGGCAAATTCAAACCAAGAAATAAAAGGTTAGTATTGGCAGCCCAAGATAGTGGGCTACATACACACTGGTTTACAAAGTCCGTAGAACATGTGGGAGAAACAGAAAATGTAGGTTTTGTAAAACTGAATTGGAAACAGTTGCCCACCTCGTTGCTGGGTGTGACATACTAATGGCAGAAGGACTGTATACTGATAGGCATAATAATGTGGCAAGACTGTTGCACTGGGGATTGTTTAAACATTATGGTATCGAAGTGGCTGAAAAACACTGGAAACATGAGCCACAAGGCACCATAGAAAATGATGAAGTTTATATCACATGGGATCACCCATTACCAGCAGTTCAAAAGATAGATGCTAGAAAACCTGATATAGTGGTCCAAGAAAAGAAGACGATTGTAGCATTGATCATTGAAATCGCCACACCCAGTGACTACAGTGTCTTGTGTATAGAGAGGCGCAAAGTCATAAAATACCAGGATCTGCAGGCAGAAGTGAAAGTAATGTGGAAAAAAGATACCCAGACAGTTCCAATAGTAGTAGGAGCAAAGGGTCTTATAAAAAAGAATTTACAATCATATTTAAATATCTTACCAATCCATGTAACCCCATATGAATTACAGGAGTCATTACTGGGCACATTGCAGGTTGGGTGGGTGGCCTAATGGTTAAGGTATTTGCCTTACAAACACAAGGTGCAGGGTTTGAGTTTCACAAGAGATAATTGGCTAGGCTTACAATGGCCCGCAAGGGCAGTTAGCTTAGTACTAATCTATGAATCTATGAATCTATGCAAAGAGGACTTTTGGCTGACATCAAAGATTGAAGCAATATTAATTTCATGAACGTTAATCATACTTTGACTTAGGACTGGGGTCCATTCCCATCATGGTATTAGAAACCCCAAAAATGTGGAGAAATTAGTAAAAGAGAGAAGACCTTATCAACAAAGATATAAGTAAGGTCCAAACAGCTGACACTAGTCAGTTTTGATTTGTCAAAGGGAAATAATGCCTGTCATACAGTGTGGACTTCATCAAGACAATCACCAAGGACCTGGATGAGTGGAAATCTCTGCATACAGCCTACCTAGATGTAGCCAAGGCATCTGACACTATCCCCCACTCAGGCATCATTAACAAAGTCACCCAGCTAGCTATCAACCCTTATATTGTTAGATGGTTCACTAACTGGTCCACTGATAGAATCCACAGAGTGGAAATAGTGGAATCCACCCACAACATCACACCTGTAACCAGTGATGTTCCACAGGGATCTGTCCTGGCACCTCTACTGTTTGAAATGTAGTTCTCCAAAGCATAAGCTAGAATTAAAGGTCTGTGACTGATAAAGTTTGCTGATGACTGCAAACTGGGAGAATCATAGAAGTTCCATATGATACTTCAAAACAAACAAAACAAACTAATGAACTCAAAGGAGTGGGCGAAAAACTGAGCGTAACTCAAACCAAATTCAAGCTCCAATTAGCGCTTTCGGCGAGGTCAGTGCCTCCCCTTCATCAGACAACAAACCAAAAAATTTACAACTAATTTATACTAAGTTTCAGTGCAATGATTCAATCAAACTATTAAGTCTTTTGCTTTAGTTAAAAAGACATTGCTTACTAACCAGTTCGTATATGGCCATATACTAACATTAATGGGAAACCCGCATTTATAGGATCTTAATGCATATATATAAATATGAATTAATATAACCATCCTAAACAATAAACAAATCTAAAAGATCAAATATATAAAAACATATAACCAGATATAAAAAGCATAATAAATTTCTAAATTTAAAATCAAATATATACCGCAGCTTTTTATAACTCTATGTGACTAAAATAATAATAATAATCATCATAACAAATTGAGTGGCTTTACAATGTATTAAAACCTCATATGTATACTAGAGCTAATAATCATAATCTATTAGCAATCCTACTAAAGCACATTATTATCATGACCTCACTTAGATATTAATATAGAGGCTAAAAATTAATATAAAGGTAAAAAATGAATCCTACAATGACCTTAGCTGTATGTATTAAAGCATTCTATTTCACTTTATTAGTGACCATACAACAAGCATAGAGTTATAAAAAGCTGCGGTATATATTTGATTTTAAATTTAGAAATTTATTATGCTTTTTATATCTGGTTATATGTTTTTATATATTTGATCTTTTAGATTTGTTTATTGTTTAGGATGGTTATATTAATTCATATTTATATATATGCATTAAGGTTTCCTGGAATTTGAATTTTGTTTGAGTTACGCTCAGTTTTTCACCCACTCTTTTAAGTTCCATATGATGACAACATCCTACAGGAGGGTCTTACACACACAGATCATTGATGCCAAAGCCAGGGCCTGAACCTCAATGCAACAAAACTGTATTAACATCCCTTTCGGTAAATGTGATGTTCCTGCTAACTCACATATCCATAAAAACACCCTACAGATGTACTCACTGGTGAGAGACCTGGTCACACAGGTTTACAGTGTCCTTAATTTGATCACCATGTCTCCACAGTGGTAAAAAGGCCATTCTATACTGCTCAAGTCATAAGTAAGGCCATTACAGCCACAAGAGTGAAAGTAGTTATAACCTCTGTACTATCTCCTTATCAAGCCAATAATGTAATACAATGTCTCTTTTGGTATCCACCTTTACAAGCATATGCAGCAGCTGTAAAGAACACGAAGGCCCCTCACAAGGGTAATTCAAGGTTTTCAGCTCTTGGCATATATGTTGATTGTCTGAAATCACTTTCACTTTATTCTGTGTCATGCAGACAACTCAGAGGACATCTGTGTCTTGCATATGAGGCAATCTGTGACCACACTTTATTGGAAATGCTGCATATCCACATATCAAATGGTACATGAGTTACTCACTATATACACCTCATCCTGGTATGTGACAGTGACACAGCATGCTGGAGGGGCAGATTTGACTCACAGAGGTTACCACACCTTTGGAACTGACTCTCACTTCATGTTAAACAGAGTGCCACATTGGTCCTATTCAACTACAATCTAGATGATGGGATGTGTAATTGTAAGTTCACCCAGAGGTTCCACCTGTGTCCCTCTTGGACAGGGGCAATTGTTGTTGATCATGTAAATAAGATAGAACTTGGTTAGGCTTGTAAGGGCCCTAGGGCCATTAGCCTAATAAGTACCTATGATCTCATGAAATCTCCCAGTCATAATCCATGTGGGAGTACATGACAAGTGACATAGCTCCCTAGACTAGCTGTACAGATGCTATATGAGCTCTGGGAAGACATCTGTGCAGTCACTGGCACATGACTTAAAGCCACGGAGAGCACTACAACAGTGCAAGGTTATAATGCCTTCCACTCAATTAGACCAGCTTCTTCACAGTAAGGGACTGAAGGTGGAGGTGTCTCTATGTACATCAAAACTATATATACCTGGGGGCATGTCCAAGATGTGCTCTAGTTAACAGCAGTTTTTTTCAGCTCTGCTACTTCAGAATTTCCTTGACAGGATTTAACAGTTTTAATCAATCCTAACAACATTTTTTCACTTCATATGACACTTCTTAGTATCAAATAGGATTGTATCAAAAAAAATATTTTGAATTTTGGACTTTTCCTGTCAAAAAGATACTTCAACTAATTTATTCATCATACTGCTATTAAGATAAGCTTCTCCAAAAACACTTTACAAGAATTTTCACTTAAAAAATAACTGTAGTAGTCTCTATTAACAAATATACAGGACTTGTCTATGAAAATAGATAAAATGGATTCAAAATTAGACAGCTTCAAAGAGAAATATTCAAAGCAAATGCAAATTAATCATGAAGACCTTCAGCGGTAGAAATCCCAGATCACTGGAATTGAACAGGCTCTAAATGACATGGATAGTAGATTGCAAGAAGGAGAAAACAATATTGAATTTTTACTGAAACAGAACACTTTGCTTCAATTTAAAATTGAATATCTGGAAAATAGGTCTTGCAGAAACAATATTAGGATTTTGGACTTCCAGAAAATATTGAACATAACGGTATGGTAAATTTTTTGACCACTTGGTTACCTAAAGCACTGGATCTTCCTGAAGCTCTACCTTATGGTATCGAAAGGGTTTGTAGATCCCGTTTCTTCTCTGACTAAGAAAAATAATTCAGCTAAATCAGTAATTGTAAGATTCCTTTCTACCCAAGACAAAGAATTGGTGCTTAAAACAGCATGGTCCAAGTCACCTATCAAAATAAATGGCAGTATAATCCATTTTGACAATGACTCTCTGCTGCTATTAGCAAAAGAAAACTTCTTTTACCACTGATTAGAGAACTTAAAAAAATGACAAATTAAGTCACATCTTTTGTTCCCGGCTAGACTGAAGTTATTCCTGATGAATGGAACCAAAACTTTTGATGATTTGGAATCAGCTGTGAACTATGTTAGATCTAACACAATAATTGAGAAAACTGAAGACAAGGAATGGACTTCTACTTAACTGAAGAAAGTTGCGGGCAATAACACCTGGAAAACTACAGACAAAAAAAAAAAGAAATTGAAAAATAAATAACGTCTTACATAATCTACAATGCGCTCCCTTAATTTATATTCCCTTTTGGGGAAATAGGATAACAGCTTTTTATCCTTTGTGAAAAAACTTGTTTCACCATTTGGACTTCTACTGCAAATGTTTCTTTTCCTTTCATCTTGTCACAGTGAGTATCTGCCTTATATATAAATTGAAAAGTACTTGGTTAACTACACCAGTATTTCTATATTATATGTTTATTGAAATGATAGCAGTTATATTAGGTCTGAGGACATTCCTGTACTGTCTTGTTTTGCTTAGCTCATTATGCCTAAATATCAGTATTTGATTGGAATTTGTTTCCTGAGTTCATGTCAAATAACATTCCTATACTGCTTGATTTTATATGGAGGTTATATGATGTGAGTCTGTTCTTGTTTGGCTACAGTCGTGTATCAATCTGTCAGTGCCAGCTCAAGCTTTGCTTGTTTGACTGCATTTGAAAGTCTTACATTTACTTTCCCACCAAAAATGCCCTTTTCTCCTCACATATACTTCATAAAGTCTGCTGCCACGAGCCACTTGAATCCCAGAGACGTTTCTTTTAATCTATGCACACATTAATCAGGAAATGACCCTGATCATTATCAGTTATCCAGTCACCAGGAGTGAACACTACTCTGAAGTTGTCATTTGCGAAGACTTGCAATGTTTGGAAAACTTATATTTTATGTATTTAGCCTCTTAATACATCTTTATGTATAAAATGTAGCAGGATATTTCGGTATGCAAGACTGACTCCTTTAGATCTTCGCGCTTAAATGGAACTGATGCATGAAACCTATTCTTCAGTGGATACAGCACCGGTACATAGCTGTTTATTCATTTGGTGACTTTTTTTCTCTCATGGCCCACTTAATCAGTATACAGATAATAAATTATATTATACATGCAGCACATTTGTAGGAGGTGAGGAGAGCGACATTTATTCAGGATGTGGACATGGATGTAGAATGTTTACATCAAGTTAATTCATGGTCTTGTTCTAACTAGCTTGTCACATTTCTTCCTTTTAGTAATATGTTTTCTGAAAGCCACATATGTAGATTGTATATATCCTTAATACTTAACAGTCTGCCAGAAAACATTAAATGTCATTTCAAGTAGACTGGGAATGTGGGCTGGGATCTGGGCATTCTGCGGGACTGTAGACAGCAGAGAGCTCTTAAATTAAAGTCTCAGCATTACATAAGCATGAGAAATAATTTAAAAATGTACTTTGCACAAACCGCAAACTATTGAGAATACATCTACATGAATACAAGCTGTATGTAGAGTATTAATAACAGCAATATTTGTGCATGGTCATGGTGTACTGTGTGCATGTCGATGTGACATGTTTGTTCTGGGTACCACCCTGCTTTTGGTGGTATTGTAAAATGCAAATTGTGGGATTTAAGGAAAGGAAGAAGATGGGGCAGAGGGGAAGAAAGCAAAAGGGAAGGAGGAAGGAGAAGACTAGAAAAAGAAAAGATGAAAAGAAAAAAGTGGAGAAAAAGAAAAAAGAAAAACAAAGAATGCTTAATATATCAAATTGCCTACTTTGCTTTTTGTACTTCTTCTAAAAATTGCCTTTTCCTTACTCAGAGAATGTTGTCTTGCTTGGACTGGCTGTAGCGTAAGCAAAGACATAATAACTAACACTGACGGGTTATGTTTTAGCATAAGAAAATAAGGCCACATCAGTTTTGCCTGGGATTCTTGCTGTTTAACAACGGTTAGCTTTGGCAGTAACTTCTGCGGTGGCGCAGCGGTGCCATTGTTGCCTCACGGCAAGAGGTTCTCCCATTCAATTCTCAGCTTGGGTTGGGAGTGCCTTCTGTGTGGAGTCTGCATGTCCTCCCCGTGGTCGAGTGGGTGTTCAAAAGACATGCGTTGAATGGGCGTGCCTTCGTTGAAGGTTGGGCATCGGGCTGGCAACTCGACACCATAAAAACCAACTGCCAATCATTAGTGGACTGGAGTTCCACTGTGGTGACCCCTAACTGGGAAATGCCAAAAGACAGACAACAACAGCTTTGGTAGTGCAAGATATGGCTGACCAGTGATCAGTATTTTGTATGCTGTTCTAGTGCACTATCTACAACAAAATGACTTACCCACATATACACATATATGTGCAGAGTGCATCTATGCTGGTCCATGGCTTATAGTTATGGCAACATTCTGAATTTTTGACAACATATCATCAGCTGGTCCCTATTGGTTTGAATTTCATTGGATTCCTGCTGTGTTTCTCTGAATGGACTTGTGTACTGTTGCACAACTCTTTGTGGACTGGGTGTGTCAGTCTGCAGGAAGGTATGGTCTGAATCAAAGTATTGTCAATAGGAAACTAAGAGTGACCGACAGGGAATATGAAGTAAAGGGCGAATATTAAGTGGGTAGTTGGAGATCTAGTTCACAGCGGCAGCAGTTCGATCCTATGGTCTGTTTAGTTGGCTCAACTCTTTG
Organism: Protopterus annectens; assembly: GCF_019279795.1. NCBI lineage: Eukaryota > Metazoa > Chordata > Ceratodontiformes > Protopteridae > Protopterus > Protopterus annectens. Next base: position 786,649,307 of record NC_056751.1, on the reverse strand, counting down.
AATTTGCTTCCATTTCTATTGGCTGTCTGGACTTTTGTGGGACGTCAGAGTCACGCATTTTCCCTTCTTTTGTTTTTTGCTTTGAGTATATTTCTGAGAAATATTCTGGCAGATGGTTGGATGATATCCACTAAGTGGTAATAGATAATTCAGTTTCAGACCTTGTGCCTACCATGCGACATGTGCTAATGTGGAAGATTCAGTTTCATAAATCTTTTAAGATTTTGTCTGTAATAATCTTCTGACTTCACAAATGGAATTAGACATACATGTATCATTATCTATAGCTATATCACAATTATCGTAACTATATCTTACTGTCTTCATGCAATGTATAAAAAGAGTACTGAGTAATAAGGAAAAGGTGCACTATAAACTCCGCAAAGGCAATACATATAATCTGCAGAAAAGGAAACTTTGATAAATGATTTTAACTTGTTCTGCAGCCCTATTTTAAATATGATAGCGACACAGACACAATTGATGAACAGAAATGTGCTAGTGATACTATATGACTTTTACTCAGTTGTGGGAAGCTTATAGCTTACAAAGTATAGATAGTACTTATTATATAGATCTACGATGCATAAAATACCTTTATTACTGTGCCTTAGTTAAGGTTAATCTACATTATAAACAGACAATTTTAATACAGAGTTTTTAAACCTTCTATTCAGCTGACTGACTGATTTGTGGATCTTATTTTCTGGGTATATGTGATTAATACTTTTAATTTCTAAAATGCTGTTAATATACTGATGGTGAATTAATTATTCTTTTCCAGCATATATCAAACAATTCATTTCATGTGGTAGAGCTTGAATGACTGCTGTTGTTGGGTTGCTGGTTGATTCGAATAGCAAATGCTGCTCAGGTTGGGAGTTTGCAACTCCAAGAACAGGTTGGGTTGTTTTAAAATTGTAATTTCTTACTATGTTTATTATTCAAGTTCTTTTATGGTGTCTACTATATATCCAAAATTGAATTCTATTAACCTTTGGATTCTGATAGATGTAGCATTTACTAACCAGCTTTTTCACACTGATGGAGTAATATTATGTTTCATTTGCAGATAATTTCATTGATCAAACATAATTTCAATTTTCTGAGTATTCAATATGCATTTTTTAAAATGTATATCTATTAACATTAATGGTCTATATAATCCTTGTAAGAGGGGGCGTTTAGTTAAATATTTGAAACTTCACAAATCTGATTTAGTCTTTTTGCAAGAAACACACCTTCTAGAACAAGACATAGCCAAACTTAATAATAGATCTTATTCTGTATTATCTAGTTCAGAACATTTTCAAAAGAAAAGAGGAGTAGCTATCTTGTGGAGTAATATTCTACCTCTTCCCAAGATTATTGATGTGTATAAAGATGATATATGAATGTTTTATTCAGTAATAATACGATTCAACAAGAAGTAATTTACTCTTATTAATATCTACTGGATTCCGGGAATTGGATCTAACACAGTGAAACAACATTTAAATCAAATAATACATCTATCTAAGGGTAATATTATTCTAGCAGGGATTTTAATTGTATTTTAACTGATAATGATTCCAATGCCTCGGGTAAAAGGAGAATTCTAGCACCTGCTAAACATTTGAAAGATTTTCACCTGATAGACTGTAATGATTTCAGTGAAACAGGTTCCCTTTTCTTTACATTTTTCTGACATTGACATGGTACATACTCAAGAATTGACAGAGTATTCCTTTCAAATGTACTGATCAGCAGTATAGGTAAAACAAAGGTAATCTCTTGCCCCCTTTCAGACCACAACACTATAACTTTTGAATTAACAATAAGTGCCAGTTATAATGTTCAAATTAAAAGAATACCAGCTTACATAATAAAACTAAAGGATTTCAATGACTTTATCACCTCTGAGATTACAAATGTCATTGATATTTTATAGTGCTTATGATACTTCTGAGATTTATATATGGGATGCACTTAAAGCTTATCTGTATGGGAAAATCATTAATCGGTACCACAAGAAATGAAAACAATGGGAGAGATTTGCATGACATACAAATGAAACCTGACAAAGTAAAACTTTATAACATATCAGATATAAAGAAAAAAGCAAAAGAAGAAGAAATTAATACTTTAAATAATAAATATTTGGAAATATTACATTACAAAACAAAGATTAGTTAGGAGAAATTTAAATATATATACTTTTCTGGAAATCCTTAAATAACTTAACCAATAAAACCAAAAGGCTTTGTAAATTCAATTATATTAATGATATTTTTTCTCTTAAAAAATGTTACAGATTTATATGACATATTGATGGAATTTAGGGATTACTTTAATAAGATCAACCAAAAATCAAGTACCTTAGACTGAGAAGAAGATATAAAAGTCTTTGTTAAAAAATACACTAAATACAAATTAACAAAACCACAAGTTGATTACTTAAATAAACCCATTTCACTTTCTGAAATTCAACTTCAAATCAATAAACTAAAGCAAAATAAAGCCCCTGGAAATTATGGAAAAATCCCTGAAATTTACACAATAATGCCTAAAGATGCTTTAATTTTATTGTATAAAATATTTTCTATTTCTCAAAACAAGTGTATTATTTATTCCTCTTGGAAATATATGCTCATTTATCCCATACTAACCAAGATTTCTCTAAATGTTCATCATATAGACCCATTTATCTTTTAAATGTTGATTATAAAATGTTCATGTCCATTTATGCTCACAGATTAAATATATTTCTTCCTTATCTAATTGATGATGACCAAACAGGTTTTATAATAAATAGAAATACTTATGATAACATAAAGAGGTGTTGACAATAATTGAGTCTGCTAAAAACTTAAAAGAAAATTTAACCTTAATCAGTTTGGATATAAACAGTGCTTTAAATTCTGTTAACTGGGACTATCTATTCTTACTTTTGGAAGAATTAAACTTTTTTAATAATTTAATTCAGCTTATTTCATATATTTATACAGGTGTCAAGACTACATTAAAATATGTACTTACACCTCACAAAATATAGAAATCCTTAAGGGGCCAAACAATGCTGCCCTCTTTCCCCATTACTTTTCACTCTGGTAATAGAACCACTGGCTAATTTCATAAGAGCGGACAGGCTTTAAATTAAGTCATGATACATCTCCTAAAATCTAGCTATTCACAGATGATATTCTCCTTACCATGTAAGGAAATAATGTTTCCATAGTTGTTTTTAGAATTATGCAAATTTTTCAAAGGAAGTCAGGCTTATTCTTTAATGATAAAAAAAATACTCTCTATTTACTCCAGTAATATTAAATTGGATAAAAAGTTCAATAACTATTTAGCCCAACCAGAGAAACTAACATATTTAGGCATAATAGTAACAAAAATATTAAAGATATAATAGACCTCAATTATAATAACAGCTTTGACTCTATAAAAGATCATATAAATCAATGGACTAAAATTCCCTTTATAATGGGAAGAGATACTTTCTATTATTAAAATGATAATACTGCCAACAATTTTATATATTGTACAATCATTATCTTTACCACTCTCTAAAACTCTTATAAAGGAATTTAATTCATTCATTTTAAAATTCCTATGGTTCCCAAATAAATCCAGAGTGACCTTAACTCATCATCTGAGAGATTGGTCTAGTGGTGGAATAGGTCTACTTGATTTGGAATTATACTCAATTTCTTCTATTATTAAATCTATGTCTCTGTTAATTGATACACATTACGCAGCCAAATGGAAGAAATTCTTAGAAATGTTATCCTTTAATCCATGTAATAAATCTAATTCTCATAAAGCATCAATTCTAAGCAATCCATTTGCTTGACTGTTAAAAGACTTTTTCACCATACATAAATATATGCACCTTACTATATGCTACTTATGCTAAACTATTTCAGAAATGTTATTTACAAAAGACCAGATTATAAAGCTTGGAACTTCTTTCTTTATCATATTGTGATTACACAAGGAATATGTTTTATTCAGATTCTACAAAAATGATGTTCAGGGATAATAATTTAGTCTATTGGTTTTAGTTGCTGATAAATAATGAATTGAAATCTGTAGATTATCTGATTCATGAATATGAGTTAAATAAAAATCTATGGTTAGAAATACAAGCTTGTAGATATTTTGTGTCTAATCAAATAGACTCAATGTCACACAGCACAAAGGTGAACATCCTTAAGTTACTTAGCTTTATGGTGTTATCTTTACAACATAAATCTCACAATTTTAGCAAACTTTCACAAATATATAAAATTATTAGAAATAAAACAAAAAATTATTCAGAAAATTATTGGAACTATTTCTCCTTAGTTAATAATAGTTCATCTAATTATCAAAATAAGAAAATAATATTTGAATCATCCAACTTGCCTACTTCCTCTCTTACGTGGAGATTGTTTGCCAGGAAATTTATGAATAGATCTTTTTTAACACCTCATATAATGGGGGAAACCGAGAAAAAGGACAGTGTATGTTAGAGATGTAAAGTAGAAACAAAGTCTGATTGGTCTCATATGTTTTATGATTGCATACATCTTATTGGGATAACATAAACAACTTTCTTCAGGCTTTGTTTTCAAACAATTTTGTTATATCTAAATCACTGATTTTATTTACTACACCAGTTCCTGCATGTGTTCAAAAATGAAATACCCCCTGGTCTGGTCTATATTAACTGTTGCTAGAAAGGTTATAACTAGAAATTGTAAATCTAATATCTTGCCCTCTTACTTAGAGTTCAAGAACATTATTGCTGATGTCTGCAACTTGGAATTGACCATTAAATCAAGATCCATCAGAAATATTTCTCTATATAATATGTGGTATAAGTTAAACGGTTTATTAGACAAAGAGTCTGTTCAAGTATGAAATTACTTTATGTATTTGAAAGTTTCATATGTTTTTTTCTGTTTATAGTAGACATCTTTGTAAATATTTCAGTTTGTTTTTCTTTTGTCAGTTTTTTTTACTTTATTGTTGCACTTTCTGTAAACATTGTATGTAATATATTGCTTTTTTTCTGAAAATTAATAAACCTGTTTTCAAAAAAAAAAGCTAAATATACCTTAAAGCTGGTCAAACAGGAAAATGCACTTGAGCTGCACCTGGTTTAAATCACCATAGGCAAATTCCAATATTGCATGCATGCAAGCTGTGGGTCTCCATCTATGGCCCAGCAAACCCATATCATGTAGTTAAACCTATTGGAATCAGTAGCCATCCCACGCAATACCATATGCATGGGTGACTTGCAATATGCCACTATTAACTGGAATCCTATATGACACTGAACATACAGGCACCAAGATTTCTGTATTTTGTAAACAGTAACTCCCTGGACCAGATAGTTAGTACAACAACCGGTGAAGTAACCATACTGGGTGTGGGACTCAGCAATATATCAGAGGTATGCACACCCTGTACTGTAATGTGTTCCCTGTTAAAGTCCAAATGCAAATGTTCTCCTTTGAATTAGAAAGAAAACATTGAGCCCCATCTACACATGGAATATTCAGGAACTACTGTCAGGCAGACCTCCAGCTATTAGGTGACACTTTGTCTAAACCTCAAGTCCTAATACACACTGAGAACACTATGGCCTATGTAGATGTGTTCACAGAAACCCTGTACGAGCATGTTACTAGCTGCATAGAAGCAGCCATCCTCACCAGGGAAAAGTACAGAACTAACTAAAAAGCAAGTCACCCTGATGGAAACACAGAGTGGATAGGCTGTATAGCAGAAGGAAGAGACTGATGGCAAAACATAGGGGTGCAGCACACAGCAAGATAAACGCACTCTCAAAGTAAACAAATAAATCAGAGGACAAATGAAGTCTACCGCAGCCAGATTTTATATAAGTGCAGGCTCCCAGGCCAAGGTCAGCTACAAAACATACTTTAGCTATTCCCGCAACTGCAAAGGTAGAACACAATTGTGTGCATATGTCATTGTAATTGGAACTACCTGTAATGGGGCAGATGATATAGCAAACCCCAAGGCTGAAAAACATTGAGCCCCAAACTTACCTCTCTCTCTCCCCTTCAACCTTCCCTCAGGAAATACTATCAAATATAAGTATCCTTACTATCACTCGGGTTCAGGTCCTTAATGTTCTCTGAAAGACGAAGTAGACTGCATCAATGGTCCCACACAATATCCTGGCAAGCCTTCCAATTAACATGAAACATGACCTTTCAGGGCTTCTGGAGCTACTATTTCACTGTAGCCACCAAACATGCATTGTGCTTTGTGAATGGAGATCAGCAAAAGTCATCCCTCTGCATAGAGGTGGGCCATCTACAGACGCTGGTGAATACAGACCTACAAGTCTCAGTAGTCTGATATGTAAGATCATGAAATCAATTATCCTGGGAATGATCAGTAGGGATGTAGTACACCTACAGACACTGGACCAAACCAAGTCTGGTTTTGTCATGGGCAGATCCTGGCTACCCTAATTGGTGGACCTATTTGAGAAGGTAACCAAAGCAATGGTGGAGGGACACAGGATTCTCTCTGCCTACCATGCCCTGACAAGGCATTTGACAGTATAACCCCATCAGGCATTGTTGACAAACTAATGTGGTTAGGTACAAACTAGTATGTCAGCCAGTGGATAGCCAAGTGGCTGGCAGACAGGATCCAGGAAGTTAGCACTGGGCAGTACACCTCTACAGTGAGGTCAGTCACCAGTGGACTCCTTCACAAATCATTTCTCAGGCTACCCCTTTTAGGCAATTACTTCTCTGCAGGCATGGCCACTGTCAGTGGTCTGTGGCTGACTAAATTTGCTGATGATTGCAAATTAGGAGCTGTTATTGAATCCCACACTGACACAAATGTTATTCAGTAGGAGCTGGCACAGATGTACATTTGCTGTCAGAGCCATAGACTAAAAGTTAATGCCAAGAATTGCACAATATTATCCTTTAGGGAGTCATCCACCCATGGTAACTATCATAATGACAGTACACCTCTAACAGATGACCCAGTAGTCAGGGACTTATGGACACATCAATAGTGATCTAGCCTTTGATTGTAACATGTCTGTAATATTGGGGAAATCATTCCATGTTGGACAACCTATAAAAATAATGTATGTCAGGTAAATCAAAAGAAGTTACTGTTCCACTGAATGTGGCATTCATCAGACCTATCATTGAGTGTAATGCCACATTTGGCATGTCGCCAACCAGGAATATCTGACAACTGTAACATCTGCAGAGGTTCCCAGTAAACCACTTCACAGTGTACATAACATGCCCTGTGCACCATGTCAAGGCCCAATACATGTATTCTGTCTCCTACATGCTTTGGAGGGGAGGTGCATGGCTACCACACAGACCGGTGTCAGACCCCACTGTGCACCTCCAGCATATCTGCAAAACAACTAGCACTAGAATTACCCATTCTACAAACCTTCATCTATCTTGTGCTATAAATAGGACATGCTGGGAGACAGGTATGCATCCCAGAGACTACACCCTATATGGAGCAGGCTCCCCATCCATGTGAAGCAGAGGTCCGCCCTAATGCAAATCAAGTGCAAGTCACACAACTGGATGAGGAACAAGACATTCATACCTGGTTTAGGACCAATGTTGCTAATGGACACAGGTAGAATGGAGATTGTTCATCTCCCACACCCCAACCTGTAGATGTTTCAGCACCCAAAACCCTGCTTACACTTATCCAGGGTATCAGACCTTGTCAGAGTTTAGGGATGCATGGTTAGGCTTAAAGAAGCCCTTGTGTTCATTAGCCTGTTAAACACATATGACTTATGTCCCCATGAGCCCATAGTTTTTTACCTTTCTGATGAAATGTTCTTCTGTGCTGACATTCAGTCCTGTGCTTTAACGTTGATGGTTTGATTGTAGATGTGTAGGCATAGGTGTGTCGTACAGAATCCTGAAAGTGAATCATGAACATTTTCATGAGTCACCTTTCATTGTGTGACTACAAAGCCATTTCAACAGCATCCATTGTAACATACACAGGGCATGATTTTAAGCTCATTATAAATGGCAATGTGCCAGTACAAGTAGCATGCGAAAAGCAAGAATGAATGAGAAAAAATCATATTACTGTACATAGCTACCCTGTGCATGAGACACATAGCTTTATTTCCCTGCATCCATGACAGAGATGACAAGGATATGACACAGGTATCATCACATGCACAGGGTGTTGTGTGGGGGTGCAGGAGGCCTAGGCTCACCCAATAGGTTGACAAGCATGTGTGTGAGTCAGGAAGGTAAACAGGCAAGATGGACAATGGAAATGTGACGTGTGTGACTGTAGATGACCTCATTTTGACAGTGGTGTGTGAGTGCATGTGTGAACACAGCCAAACTCAGTGTTAGCTTTACTAGCTCTATGTGTCTGTATGTTGGACAGCTATGAGCCATGCATGGTAGAGCAGGCAGTTCATAGTCTCCACCCCTATACATGTGATGTGACCTGGGTCTGACAGGAGTTGCACTGGCACATCTATGCCAAAGGACAGATGCTGTGCTACTACCTGAGGGTGATTGCTGTCTGCTGGGAACATGTCCTTCACGGGAACATCCAGGACCATGAGCCCATGGCCTGCCATGTCTTGTTGTGGACAGCAAAGTCACCTCTGGAGTGCTGGATTGACTGCCACAATGGAAGCATGATTGTGCACTGCCATGTTGACTCTCAGCAGATATAGTTGCTGTCTACGTCCATGAGGCCAACGCTCAACTCCAACCAAATGTTCCATCACAGACAATGTGCATTCCAAGTCAAATAGTGTGTGATCTGTCTCAGACCAACATCTTTTCACTGTGTCAGTCAACCATTCCAGGGTATCAGCAACATGGTGGAGGCAGTCATGAATGCCAGACTGTGTTGCATCCATAACCCTGAGCATTCTGTGGGAGTTCCTTTTGGAACTTGCCTCTGCCTCCATAACAGCCCTAAACATACACCGAGTCACATGTGATGAGACACCTGCAACAGTTGTTGGAGGGACAGAAGAGCTCCTATGAGCACCCTATCAATCCAAAAAACTGTAACAGAGACTCTACTGATATAAAACAGCCAAAACAAGTCCAAAAATCAGTATGGGGAGACCGCAACCACTAACTTTATTAACGTAAGCAAACTGAAATGAAACGTTTTCGTCAATCCAAGTTCTTGACTTCATCAGACACACATTATAGCTGAGGCGTGTATTAAATACATAACACAATCAATCATTCAATTATTGATTTAAGGTTCTTAAGGAAACACTTAAAACTGTATTAAAAAACACTAAATAAATATTATCAAACCTTAAAAAATAGAACATACCATAACATATGCAAATGTATAAAACATTAAAATGCAGATATTAAAATACCAATATAATTTCCTAATGTAAATCATTTTTTTAAAAAAACATTTTGTAAAAAAACCACACAGGAGGAATAATAAATTACACTCTACCAGTGTTTAATTTAAGAAGAGGCATTATAGATATGGTATAATTTAAGCCTGGAGCCTTGTTAGCTTCTAATAGGATCTGCCAGTATGTTTCCCTATGTTCCAATTTCGCCTCCCAGGGACCACCACGGTTATCTCTAACCATTGTTTCTAAAATAAAAAACTCATATCTAGCCTTAGGGCAAACTGAAAGATGTCGATAGAGGGCATTGTTAGAATTTTCTTTCTGAAGTTCATAAAAATGTTCATAAATTCTCCTCCTAAGGTGTCTTTCTGTTTTGCCAACATAGAATGCTTGACATTCTAGGCAAGATACCAAATATATAACCCCCTGACTGTTGCAATTTGAAAATTTTGTAGACTCTGTCAGCCTATTTCTAGCTGAAAGGAATATTTTGACCCTATCAATCCGCCTGTGTGGAACCTCGCCAACCATTGGGCTATGGCAAGTGTCAACACTCACTAGAGCCACAATAGCCACACTTCCCTGTTCAATGTCCCCACCTGCTGACTGTCCAATATCTGTAGCCACAGTGAACTAGGTTATGCTTAAGCATACTGGCTCTGTACAGTGATAATGAGGGCTGATGAGGGACACCCACCTCTGTGTCAGATTCAGCCCCTGTAACGCCCACCACTGCCCCACTCTGGCCCCTATCATCATCAGAGTCTGAAGAGACACTGACATCAGATTGTGAAGGGGACAGAGACCCCCCCCCAGTCACATGTGATAAAAAAGGAAAAGCAGTACATTAATACCTGCACTATTATGCTCTGCAGTACTATGGTGCAATATAGGTAAAGCTGTACACACTGCTGTCACATTTACAGACTTGTTTAACCCCCAGCCTTATATAGTATGACATGAGGATATTATCATCTAACTCAAATCTGTAGTTACCAGAAAATAAAAGCTCTTTAAACAAGAATCTCATGGTCAAGGCCTAAATGATGTCCAGTATTGGACATTTGGAAAACTCTGCACAGTTGACATTTATGGCAATCTGTAATATCCTGACAATACTGTCAAATCTATCACTGTTGTCACACCTACAGGGCATGGATATGAGTCTAAACTGTGTGCAGTCAGAATCTATCTGTACAGTTGGCAGTCATGCAGACAGTACATCAATCCAGCCAGCAGGCCTGGGATGACACTTTTGCAAATACATTTCACTAAATATACATATCTAACAAAACAGTGCTGTGCTTACCAGGAGCAAGACCATGGCCTCATACAGTTCCTGACATTTCTGAAAACATTTGAGGGAGAGGTAATGTAAACAGCACCGCATGTTACATTATAACAGGGAATATGTCAAAATATCTGACATTTGCAGTACAGTAGCTGCTATGTTAACTGGTATGTTGGTCACAATCCGAGCATGAGACTCAAACTGCAGCTAACCTCCTTCTCTCCCAAAATAAAACCTGATACCCACATAAAATTATGCACATCCTGACACACTGAATGCTACAGTATTCCACTGATGATCCAACTAAGCATACCTGGATGCTCCTGTTGTGTGGCAATGGTGGCACCCACACCCATGACATACTGTGTGATAGATGCCTGGGAGCTGTCTTGTGTTCCTAGTCTCACCAAGAATTCATCAGTGGCTAACAGTGGTTGCTCCACAGCAGGCCCTCCACTAGTGACACCACAATCCCTGGCCATGTCCGCTGCTCTTCTGTGTGTGGTGTGGCTCATATCAGTTCCACAGTGTCCTGCTCTGGTGACCAAGGGCATTCACTCTGCACACCAGGTCAGCTCACAATGCTGCCTGCTCCTGTCTTTAGCCATCTCCCTAGACAGTAGCACTTAATAATGTTGATGCAAGGGCAGCAGAATGCTATAATTTTCTGCCTCTGTAAAGAGGATCTGCAACGGGGATGCATATTTCATAAAATACAACAAAATAAGAACACATGTCAGGGTCACATACACGGGAGTGCAGTAGGTAGAGATACAGCATATAGGAAGGCTATCAGTATTCACTGCTTGATTACACATCTCATATTAAATTGTGTGCCCAACATACAAAGGGTGTGAACACAATTAGGACAGTAGCAATAGTCAACTGTTCCTGTTTGTCCCATGACAGATATGGATGTATGATCAGACACACAACACAGGAGCTCATTGTAGTATGTCCCCTGGGGTAACCCCCCTTTTAATCTATACAAACAACAGTACCAAACAAATAGCAGTGTACTATTACAACTGCTATCAAAGGAAGTATCCAGGAGACCTGTGTACCTGTTTAACACACAGCATTTTACCGTTGGTGTACTGTACATCCCCTGTAGGTGTAACAAAGCTGGAGATCAATGACACGTCACCTGTACAGGTCTAAGAAAGGCTTAATGATGAAATCGCCATTCCCCCTACGTATATTCAAACATACGCATCATGTTGGAAACAAAATGGTTACATACATGATGGAGTACAATACTCTTCTTTTGAAAGATACAGATATATACATGTTGTGATGAGTTTACCATAGAAAGTAACTCTCATATACACACTGGTTTTCCTAGCTAGGAGTTTGCCTTTTTAAGTTGGTTTTCATTAGCAGGTGATTGCCTCTCAACCAATTTGGTTGATTAATGCTAATTATAGCACACATGGCTGATTTGCACTGTAATCAGGCAATCCCCTGCAACTATCAAATGATATATAAGGCCTCAATTTAGAATCCATCCCCTTTATCATATGATGGGGTAGAAGTGCTGGGTAGAAATAGTACATCAGCACAGAGAGGATGTTTGTAGTAAATACTTATTACATACATTTATATGTGGGCTACAGGCTGCAGCTGATGCTTCTGCTGCAGGCAATAAACATAGTAAGAGAGGCTGCAGAATGTGGAGGACAACACCTATGAGTAAAGGAGTGACCACTAGCAGCCCTGGTGTATAGCCAGAGCCTGACTAGGGGAACCAATCTCACAGGTTATTGAGGTATGTGTTTCAGGTAAGTATGTTAGCCAAAGGTATAATCAGTAGAGTAAAAGGAAACATGTTTTTTGTATCCTTGAACAACATGGGGGTAAATTTACCATTATGTCAACCATTTGGATAACTGCCAAGCCATGTGTTACATTATGGTAGTCATCTGGAATGTGTGTACTGGCAGTCCTTGTTGCTAGCACAACTTCCATGTGTGTGCGTTACTTGTGCAGCTGTGGTTGTTTGTAATATCAGTAGCAACTGATTGTGTGCTGCAGTCTGATATTACTGGGCCGCCTTTGTATTAAATACATTAAAACTCCTCTGTGAATGCAAAGTGATGCATGACCTGACAATCTATGCACTTTATAGTGTTGCTATAGGAATCTGTCAACTGTGTTCCTATCTGCAGGCCTTTGACTGCCGTAATTAAACAGCAGACATTACATCTGAAATGCTTTGGGTGGATAACTAGCTAATTTCCCAGTCATTCATTGCAAAATTCACAATGGTGATGCGAACATACATGTATTTTAAATGCTACATACCAGTGGATTAGAACCCAGAACCATATGTACCAAAAATGAATGTTTTCAAACCATTTAGCAGACTGAGCTGCTGGGTTAATGCTGTCAAACCATTTAACGGACTGAGCTATGGAGTCACTGTTACAACAGGTGTATTTGTCGACATATAATTGTACACTTACACGTTGTTACCTACCTCATTTACATCCATTATTATGTGCATGGCTTAGGATGTATTTCTTCACCAGGATCCCGTTAAATACATATTTTGCCATTAATGTTTTAGCCGGTGAATTTTTTAAATGCTGCAGATTGCAGTGCACATTTACCTGCTGTTAAGAGACCTCACTTACATCCATTATTCTGTGTCTGGTTTTCTAGTGGTGTATTCCTGTACCAGACTCCAAGTTGCACTCCCAATTTTTCCATTATTCTTAAAGCAAATTTGTATGATGCAGCGCAATGCTCAGCCCTGCTTAAACACACTTAATGATGGTAACTTGGCACTTGGTATGTTTTGCTAAAAAACACTTGTGTTAATTAACAGCTGTGCGGCTTACTGGGTCAATGCATTGGTCCGCAAGTGTCTTGGGTTTGAAATAGGGTGCAGGTGTACATTTGAGTGTGAGTGTTATTATTTTACACACATATATCATTATAGTGCCATTTAGCTGAGCTTAGAGATGCTGTGAGACTCACAGCATTGCAAAGAATCTTTAAAAAAATGGGGAGCTCGGACAGTGGTGAAATGGGGTGCAAGCATGGGGAAAAACATAGTGAAAGGCAGGAAGGTATGTGCAGGAACGGTGTAGGAAAGAACCACTCCTATCCATTTCTTGTACAGCAACAACTGTGCACTTTGACAGAATTTGAAAATGACTTTGAACTCTCACTCCCAGAGATTGGGGGGGGGGTAAGGACAACACAACTGTGTTGTCAAACCAATTGGACCAAATTACGTGTGTCCAGTGGACACATGTGAAATGGAAAGCTATGTATGGAACAAAATATATATATATTTTTTTTGGGATAGGTGCCCATTTTTTTAAGGTGAAAGTGGAATGTTGGGGAAGGGACGTAGGTACGTGTGGGGGAGGTAAGTTGGATAGGTGAAGATGCATTTGCAGACAGACAAGACAGCAGACTGGGGCAGTGTGCGACACATGAGGGGGGTGAATACCTTGGATAGAGAGAGTGTTGTGGAATCCAAGTTCCATGTGCCTCCACAAGGCAGCAGCGTGACTCACATCCCCACTCATGGGACTGTCAGCACTGCTTCTTCACTGCCGTGATGGTGGCAGTGTGGAGTGTGGTCACCAGGCTGAGGCTGCAGTTCAGCCAGCATGTCCTCAATCCAGCACAGGCAGCAGTCAAACCCTTGGTAGTCTATCCTGCTTACCAAGACTGGCAGCTCATCCCAGCTGACAACTCCTCCTCCACCACCATTCCCAGAGGGGAGCCCGCCCTGTCCCATGGTGTGATACTACCCAACACTGCAAGTAGTACTGGGGCAGCAGAGAGGGCACCACCGGTCTGGGTCCCAGATAACCTAGGACCCAGTGCCATGGCAGTTGAGGCAATGTAGGTGGATCAGCCAGAGCCAGCCTACCTTGATGTGCTGTGGTAAATGAGGTATAGCAATACTTTAAGGTTAGTAATAATCAACCCATTGTTAGTATTAACAGAATGGAATATCATTTTAATTAACCCAAATACATATTAATGTATATTATGTGTAACACATTAAATAAAATAACAGTAAGTATGTTAACAGCATGCCAGTAACAATTAAAGCATAAGGCCAATAAAACAGTTTACCAAATATGTTAACACTGAATCATAATAACACATAATGATAATAAACCACATTTTCCAAAATATAGTTAAACAAAATATGTTAATATTAAAGCATAATAATAATAAATAACAATAATAAATAAATGAAGATAAGGGGTGGTGAGAGAGAGAGAGAAACATTCCATTAGTGACAATGCAGATATATGCCTGAAAACACTGATAATATATACTCTACAGGTGTGTAGTGTCAATTTTGAGTACAGTGACTACAATTCTCCTATAGCTGATGTAGTACATACATACCTCTCAAGCTGTCAGCATGGGTCAGTATGGGCCAAGCATTATCAAGTGCTGGTACACACTACACAGAACAGTCTCACATGATGTGGACTTATATAACTACCAAGGTATTCTGTAAGCAGATTTGGTAATACATTGCATTCTGGGTAATAATTTCTCTGGTAATCCTGTAACATGCATGTCATAATCCATGATCATAATCATAATCATGGCCTCCAACACCTGTCTTATGTGGACAGGCTCAAATCACTATCACTCTATCCGGTATTGTACAGATTGCTCAGGGGTGATCTGTGTCTCGTCTACAAGGCAATCTCAGACCTTGCTCTACTAGAGATGCTCCATATCCATAGGTCTAACTCCTCACGCATTACCCACTCAAAAGGCCTGAATCTAATATGTGACATCAACAAAACCTGCTGGAGAGACAGGTTTGTCTTCCAGAGGCCACCCCATTTCTGGGATAGACTTCTCATACATGTCAAACAGGGCACCTCGCCGACCATCTTCAAGCTCAACTTTGATGAGTGGATGGGAAACCATAAATTTGTCCCAGGGGTTCCACCTGTGTCCCTCATTGACAGGGGTGACAGGTGCTGACTGAGTTTTCTTTTTGGGGATAAACTCTTGGCTAGGCTTGCAAAGGCCTCAGGGCCATTAGCCTAGTAACCTCCTATGATCCTATGATCGTATGACAGGTGGATTACACAGTTTTAATTACATTACACAAAATAATGACACTTGAGTGGCATGTTTATGTACAGTATATAAACTAGACAGCCATCATCTCTTAGGTGGTAGGAATGGGAATAGAACCCAATAGCTGTGACTGCAGGGGACATCTACAAATACGGTAATAATTGACTGCAGCAACTTAGTACAGACATACAAGGAATACAGCCATACTGGACATAGACAGATTTATTTAGGAATCAGCAATGCTGATTCACATTATATTGGCATTGCTAATAAGTGTCTGTGAAATCTAAACACAATATCTGCTCATAACATGGGCTACCTCACCTATATACCTTTTGTTCCTGGGGTGAGAGAAAATTAGAACGTTATGTGACTGATAATGGCCTGGAGACAACCTTTTACCATACTATGAATTGAACAAAATACATGTCACTGGACATTCGTTTTGCATTCTAGCACTATTACAGTGTTTTAATTGACTGCAGTGACAGTAGAACACACATACATGACATACAACCATAGTGCACATATTAAAACAGATTTATTTAGGAAGCAACAATGCTGGTTAACACTCTATTTGTATTCCTGATACATTTCTGTGAAGCCCACACACAATATCGGCCCATAGAGTGGGATACTTCACCCATACACCTTTATTATCTGAAGTAGGACAACAGAGAGCATTATCTGACTGATATTGGCCTGGAGACAGCCAACACTATGAGTGGAGCAATACAGTTTGATGGCCATTAATTTTGTATCTTACAGCTATTACAGTGTTACACCTGACTGCAGCAACCTTACCATAGACACACAATGCATACAGCTCTACTGCCATGGTTAAGACAACACAATCCTGCTATACACCATTTTGCTTACTGTTATTGGCATTGTTTATTCTTTATTGCAATATAGTTGTTATTGTTCATTTGTTACACTACAGTTCTACTTGCACATTTATTGCACTACAGTTTCATTGTGTATACTTTATTGCAGTAGATGTTTTACTCCTTCTCGCTTATGGCACTACAGTTAGCATAATAAATCCATACTTACCACATTCACAGCACAACCTGGTCAGGTGCCTGGCATGGGACTCTACATTGTGAGCCCTCTCAGCTGCAGCTGTTGGGAGAGAAGCACACCATTATGCATACCAGTTTTGCAGACATTCAGCTTGCATTTTGGTAAGACAGTGGAAAACATACTTACATATTTGTGGGGCATTCCCAGCTCTTGCTTCTTGTTTCCATCTTTCTCCCCTTCAGGTTGTCATGATGGTGGCAACAGTGCTCACCTGTGCGGGGGATACCAGTAGCACTGGTGAGTTCCCTGGCCAACAAGTTTCAGGTCTCTGCCTTACACTCTGAGCCCTGGAAACCACCCTGAATCAGCCTGGGTTCATGGTTCTTTACTAGGAGCCCAACAAAGACTCTGGACCCCTGAACACTCCATCTCTGTACCTGATAGCACCCACCTTCACTAGCACCACCTGCCATACAAACAGTTGATTAGCCTCCAGGGAATGATGCAGAATTCCTGCCTGTTATGCTTAATATAGGCTGTTTTCCCACCCTTACATGTCATTGAGCAACATTCAAAAATGTGCCGCATTGCTTAGCAACGTGCAAACCAGCTGAGCAGAGCTTAGCAGTGTGAAAAGTTGCACAACCATGGTTTTAGTGAAGCTTAGCACCATGCAAACATTAGTAGCTGTTAGCATGCTTAAGCAGTGCTTAGCCTGTTTAAACATTACTTAGCACCATGCAGCGGTGCCATATTTCAATGTTTTTTTATTAAATTAAACATAAACAGTAAATTAAATTACAGACATGTTCTGCTTGCTATGGACTTGAACCCATGACCTACTACACATTAGGCCATAACTCTACCCATTTAGCTACTTGGATATTATGAAAGCTAGTATCATGGGCACCGGAACCATAGAGCGATGGGGGAGGGGCGCTCCCCCCACTTTTGCAGCACTTGCGACCATCCAAACTCGTCATCATGTGTACAATGACCGCGTGCCTGTTTGAATTTGTTCTCTTATGCAGCCAGGGATTTCTTATTTAACTGCAGTTTGTTTAGGCAGATTTCTTTATTTAACTGCAGTCTACCATTAATTATTCAGCCGCAGATGTCTTTACTCCATTCGGACAGACAGTCAGCCACGGATTTAACTGCTGCAGCCACTCTTAACTGCAGAGCTGGGGATAACTGCCGTGCCATTCGGATGTCTGTATGCAGAGCTAAGGTACTGTCTTCAGGTGTGTGTGTGTGTGTGTGTGTGTGTGTGTGTGTGTGTGTGTGTGTGTGTGTGTGTGTGTGTGTGTGTGTGTGTGTGAAAATGCCCCCAACAGGATACATAAGTTCATAGGCTCATAGGTAGGTACTAGGCTATTGGCCCTAGGGCCTATATAAGCCTAGCCAAAAGGTACCCTGGCTTTCGCCACCCAAGAAAATTATTTTCCTGTGCCACTGTTGAGCAAAGCCACAGAAGTGATCCCCAGTGTGAATTTCCTATCTCCCATCCAGTCATCAAGATTTTTCTTGAAGAGTGCTAATGAAGAGCTTTGTTTGATATAGATAGGTAGTTTGTTTCAGAGTATGGGAAGTCTCTGGGACAGGAATCTATCCCTCCAGCATGTTCTGTTTATTGTGGTGACAAGGTTTAGGTCCCTAGAGCATGTAGCTCAGAGGGATTGGGATTTCTTTAAGTGGAGCATGTCCAAAAGCTTTGGGCTTGTCATAGCTTTGTGTGTTAGGCAGAGACCACCTCTGCAGAGGCAATATGCGACCGGGTAAAGCTGCAGTTTTTTTAGATAGTTTGCTTAGTGCATCTGTTTGAGGCTGGTAATCCTCTTTGTGAGGTATTTCTGCGGCCTTTCTAATTGTTGTAGATGTCTTGTGAGGTACATACCAAAAGGGGCATTGTACTCCATAATGGGTCTAATGAGTGATGAGTAGAGGGGAACAATTACCTCTTTTTTCCTGGATGAGAAACCTTTTGTGATGAGGTGTGCCACGTAGAAGGATTTCCTGACTACTGTGGCGATGTGATTATCAAAGGAGAGACTACTATCCACCTGTGTCCCAAGGTCTCTTACACTTTCGGTGTTAAGTAGACTACCACCTATGTGGCAGTTCATGGGTACAGAGCTTTTACCAAAAGGGATGACAATGCACTTTTTGGCATTGAGCTTGAGGCCATGGCTTTGACACCAGGCATCTGTCTCAGTGAGGCCCATTTGTAGGATGTCCACATCTTTTGGAGTTTTGATTATGGCTCCTAGTTTTCAGTCATCTGCGAACTTCATTAGCCAAAGACCTTCTGTGTTAGCCTGTACTTCAGAGAAGTAGATAACAAACAGGAGAGGACCCAGGACCAAACCCTGTGGTGCTCCACTTGTCACTGGTCTGAAGTTGCATTTGGAGTCTGCTACTTTCACAGTATGGGTTCTGTCAGTGAGCCAGTTGGCAACCCATCTTGTGACATAGGGATTTATACCTAGTTTAGTGAGTTTATCTATAATTCCAGAGAGGGGGATGGTGTATCTGGTGGCTAGAGGTACACAGGCTCAAACCCTGTACCTTGGGTGCAGGTAAAAAGAGCCTAAAGTCCCTAGCCACCATCACTTGTGAATTTATACCTCACAATTTTGTTATGTTCCTCATTAAATCTCTGGTTTTCAGGAGCAGTAAAACAAAACCTTTTATGCTAGCAATTTTCTAAGTTTATAAGATCAGTATTTGAAATGTCTCTCTATTTTGGGGCTGTATTACCCCATTATTGGCATTGTTCTGTATTTTTGTGCTAAGAGGTTGAGAGCTATAGTGATAAGTGAGAACTGAATTCATTAAATGATAGCCATTTAAGTTTGTCTTCCTTTCTTTCAGGAAACTGATTTAGCTTAGTGGTATGGTGCTCTGACTGTAGTGCACAGGGTTCTGGGGCCAAAACTTGGCAGTGAAATGTACAATGGTAACACAGCCTTTTATGCAAGCAACTTTCCCAAATTATACAAGCAATGCTTAAAATGTGTCCCTGGTGTTTGGCCTTTTGCCCCCCCCCCATTGAAAATAAGTGCAAGAAGCTGTGCAACATGCCTATGACTTACACTACTTTGATTGTGTATTTGTATTTATATATATATATATATATATATATATATATATATATATACATATATAGATATAGCTATCTATCTATATATATATATATATATATATATATATATATATATATATATATGGTTTACTATTGAAATTACGATTGAACTTAGTGGAACGGCCACTTCTGCGATGCATTTACGCGAACTGAAACCGCGAAAAGTTTTCGCAACCGATGGGCATTCGACGTTCGACATTACCGACCGCACAACACCTCCACACCTATGCTACCATGGCTCACGCAGGGGCGAGGATCTGCTGTTCACACAATTGGATTTGACCGCGGTGACATTCGCTCTTAGCCTTCGCGCAAGTCGAGTCGCACATAGTCGGTTCAGCATTTCAGTGGTAAACATATATATATATATATATATATATATATATATATATATATATATATAGATATGTCTATCTATCTATATATATATATATATATATATATATATATATATATATATATATAGATTATATATATAGATTATATATTGTGTGTAGAAGTAGACTGTTATCATGGAAATGTTCTGAATAGGGCAGTTTTGTCATTACTGGTGCATGCATTTTGCTTCATTGCCTACTGAAAAATTGTTCAAACAATAGATTTAAAATGCGGTCTAACTTAAGTCTAACAAGTGTGGTGTATTATACAAGGAATATAATTTAATAAAGTCAGGAAGGTGTATAAAAGAATGCATGTATGTTTCTTGTTTTTTGCGCAAGGGGCCTCTGATTTGAAAACAGCCCAAAGGTAATCTTTATCTACCACTAGCCAGATGCATTTTCTTTGGATGTGGTATGGGTTTTAATGCTGTTTCAATGAATGTGAGTTTCAAGGGCAGGGAAGTTTTAATGCAAAGTATTTTTTTTTCATTTTGAGACAGTATTGCTTTGTTTTAGTGGATATCCATTAGTGTTTGTGCATTGTGCTATAAAATCTAAAAAAATAAAATCCAAATAATCATTGTATAAGTAAAGCAGTATGCACACATTAGTGTTTATGGTAAATGGGGTGAAATTGCCAAGTAATGGGACATTGGAATGGCTGCAGGGGGACTCTGGTGCTATATTTTGGTTCTGTTCTTCAGTTTGCGTTTGAAAATTGGTATCCCACAATTCTATTGGAGTGGGTGGGGTTGTGTAATTATATATGCAAATTTTACTTTAATCAGCGTACAGATTTGTACCTATTTTTCATGGGCCTGAATGTTGTGGAGAGATGGATATACACCACAAAGGCTACCACTGTTCCAGAACAAACTATCCATAAAAATAAAACAAAGCTCATCCGTCCATATTCAAATGCAACTTGGATTTAAGGATGGGCAGTAGAAAATGTACTTCACAATTGCCCCTCAAGCCACAAATGGATAGAGGCAGTTCCTAAATGCTGCATCTCTTATATAGGTTCCCTCATATTATCTATGGAATGATCACAGTTATTCTCACTAGGGCTAATATACAATTATCAGCCATGGGATAGGTAAGACCAATCAGAAAATGTTAATTCAAGAATCAAGCACCAAAAGGGAATTAGCTAAGTTTAAAAAGTACTCCAAGTGAACCTATGTTGTGGTAGTAAATAGTTATAAAAAATTGCCTTTTGGAACACTAAGTGCCCCTCTCACCCTCCACCCCCCCCAGTCTTCAACAGCTTCCAGCACCTCTGGCTAGTATACCTTCATATATACTAGTCGGTTACCTGTTAGAATTGTGGAGCACAGTGCAGCACTGCACAGACATGCTTAAACAGACCTAGAAATAAATGATTAATTACATCCGGTTTCTATTTTTAGATGTCTGGCAGGTGTCAGCTATGTATGTATAAGCATCGCTCAGCTTTGCAATGCACTGTGCTGTGCTGCACAAATGGCAATTCTAAAAATAAATAAATAAAAAAAATTAATTAGGATAATTAATTACATCTAATTTCTATTTTTAGATGTGTAGCATGTGTCGGCTGTATATATGTGAGCACAGTTTGGCATTGCTGCGCTCCATGGCATGCCATGCAAACATGCACAGAGAGTGAAATAAAATCATAGAAATTACATACTACACATTTAAAACAATTCACAGCATTTCAACAGTTGCAGGGAGCATTGCAGGGAGCCTCACCCTGTAGATAACATCTGACCAGGCATCCACAACCACGGTGTAGCCTCTACACTTCTCCCTACACTGATCAATATCCTTGTTCCTATGATCTCACTCGGAAGTGCACCATCATTAATATGCATGACTCACTGCTGAGGGGGAACCATGGCCATGTACACAGAAACATTCCGTATAGGTTCTACATGGTGCCTACATGGTGTTTATTAAATCTTTGGGAAAATTATGGATTCTGTGATTTGAGGTAATGTGATAACTAAGACTTGTAACAGAATGTTAGCAATTCAATGGTATGGCAAGGAAATCCTTGATTCAGTAACAGTAAGGGAGCAAAATAATCCAGAAAAGTGAAAAAATGATGTGTGTTTGTGCGTGTGCGCGTGTGTGTGTGTGTGTGTGTGTGTGTGTGTGTGTGTGTGTGTGTGTGTGTGTGTGTGTGTGTGTGTGTGTGTGTGTGTGTGTTTGTGTGTGTGGGTGTGTGTACGCTTGTGCGTGGGCATGTGTGTGTTGAGTGGTAGGAGACAGTAGTGGACAGAAAAATGATTCACTTGGCTGAAAGTAGAAACATAGTAGCATAAACAGTTTAATTCTTAAATGCACTGTAGAAGTATCATAGGTTCAGTACCACATACATAATAGGAGGGCAAACATAAGTGTAAAACTAGAAAATATTTGGACTGGACTGTGGAGAGTTTTGGGTGGAAGTGTATTATTACAAGCTAAACAAACTGTGAGGTTTTGCATGTTCTCCCTACATCCATGATTTTTGCTATCTGCAAAAACGCGAGGCTTAGGAACTACTCTAAATTATCCCAGCATGTAATCCTTACTGCTGCCCATGTGACCTGGAATATGAGTTTAAAAGATATGCATGTATTAGTTCACTTACCTAGTTTAACACTTAGCTTTTTGTAGTGTCAGTGACTCAACTGTAATTATATGTGTTTTAGGTTTTGGAGACTAGAAGGCTGTGGCTTCTATTCCCACTCTAAGTGATTGGATTAATTTCCCAGTACTGATACTGCAATGCAGTATATGGGGAGTGCTGCTGTACTTTGAATGAGACATGGTACTGAAGACTATAAAGCTGTGGGTTCTAGTCCCACTCCGGATGACTGGATTAATTTCCAGTACTGACACTGTGATGCAGTGTATGAGGAGTGCTGCTTTACTTTGGATGAGACATTGTGCTGATGACTAGAAGGCTGTGAGTTCTATTCCCACTCTGCGTGATTGGATTAATTTCCAAGCACTGACACTGGGATGTAGTATATAAGGAGTGCTGCTTTTCTTTGGATGTGGCATGGTGCTGGAGACTAGGAGACTGTGGGTTCTATTCCCACTCTGCGTGATTGGGTTAATTTCCCAGTACTGACACTGGGATGCAGTATATGAGGAGTGCTGCTTTACTCTGGATGAGACATGGTGCTGGAGACTAGAATGCTGTGGGTTCTATCTCACTCTGTATGATTGGATTAATTTCCTAGTACTGACACTGGGATGCAGTATATGGGAAGTGCTGCTTTACTTTGGATGAGACATTAAACCAAGGTCCCATTTGATACAGAAGATCCCACAGCACTTATTGAGAAGAGCAGGGAAAGTTCCCTGGTTCCCTGTCCAAATTCCCCTTGTTAGTATAAATATCAGCTTGGGTCTGCCCTGAAAAGAGACAACTGGCATAGTATGACTTCCCTGGTTAGCAAAGGATAAATAAAATACATAAAAATATGGTTTCAGAAATGCTTATAAATGGGGTGGTGTGTGAGTAGTGTCATTTCTAAGGAGAGACCTGAGATTATTACGATTATTACAGAGCATTCTAATTAAGTTCACCAATTCCATATGGCTTTGAGAAAACACATTGCCTGTAACAATGTATGAGAATTAGCTGGGTAAGTGCAAGAGATGACTGGAAGCCCATGATGCCCCCCCCCAAGTCCTCCCACAACCATTAAACAGTATCCCACAGACTGATTATCCTGTACTTCCTGGCATCTGAGGACAATGGATGTGGGAAATAAGAGCTGAGATCTGTGATGAGTCAAAAACTTTTACCAAGTTTAATTTCATGTTTCAAAATGAGCCTGCTTCTTAGTAGCATGTTCTGCTTGGTACTGACTGCAGTTCTTCCCAAAGACATTAGAGTAGGTAGAGTATTTTACTTACAAACATACCTTTTAGTATATTTATGTATTTATTTAAAGTTTATTACTCATGATAGAGCACTGATAGTGCTAGACCATTTTCAGGCTCACCACAGCAGAAATGCAATCAAAGAAACAAAATTTAATCAGTATTACTGCAACAGTGGTGATGTAAAAGCAAATATAAAGAAGGGTATATAAGAATAATATGTGTCATAAATGAACACAATAAGTAGATTTGATGCAGTAATTCATTTAGCTAAATAGGCAAGAAGAGTAGCTGTACACTGTCATACTGTCATTCAGTATAATATTTATATAAAGAAAATAATAACCAAAGAACCAATTATTTACAATATGTACAACAGTTGGACAAAGGATGTGACTGAAAGTGAGGCATGAGACAAATGATGGGAATGGAGGGAGACAGGAAAGAGACAAAAAAAAGAAGAAGTTTGGGCGATAAGGTGGAAGTATGCAGGTGTCCCCTATCCATGTTCAGGAGATCCAGGCATACTGCAGGAGTTTGGGAACATGGAAACTGGTACGCCAGAGTGCACCCACCTAATAAAGCATTTTGCAGACACAGGGGCTCAATGGACCATAAAATAGGCTTCTCAAAGTATGTCTGAGCTAGTTAAGCAGACTCTGAGAGAGAGTACAGGAAATGTTGGATCTGGGGGTAATCAAGAAGGCTAATAGTTTACCTCTATTTTAACATGTCTTATCACAAAAATATAAGGTAACAAATAAAGATATAATTTTATTTTTTATTCACAGTAATAGCATCTAATCCCAGTACCAAATCTGAAATAGCCTTAAGTCCAGGAAGCCAGAAAATAGAGGGAACATGGAGTGGTAAATGGTGGCAACAGCTGAGGGGCCCCACCACAATGGTTCAAACTCAGATCTTCAATTGCTAAAGCCAGCCTTGAGTATGCAGACCTAAAGGATTTTGGAAACATTGGTATTGCTGTCCATTTAAGTGATGCTGTGGTCCTCTGACATCATTAGCAGCCTGATATATAGGTTTTAATAAAGTACTTTGCAAGAGGCATTGACCATCATGGCAGTACAGCTGCCAAGTGGGAAAATGACTGTTGGATTTCCCAAGGAGACAGCAAGGCCAAAGCAAGTAACCTTCATTTCTACAGGAAAGATAGAGTCCGTTCTATGTTCATTAGTCAGACTATAGCACCACACCTGTTGACATATCTTCTGTGATATGTGGAAGAAGGTACATCCATGGTAGCTAGACTCTGGGAAAGTGTCCTTCTCATTGTTGAGTGTGGTCCTATTAAAATCTGTGATGTGAGATTGCGGATACAGCAACAGAGCTCCATCTTTGTTATATCCATAATGGCACCAAACAATGAATTGCAGGCAGCCTCCAATTTCCTAGACATGATGGGAAATACTAATAAGGAGCAGACATTTGTCGGCTCCACATCCCCACATACCCATGGATTAACTACAGTTGTGGACACACTTTGGTATCTGTAAGGAATGTGCCACCCATCATTATTTGTTCTAAGTGTGCCATGTCTTGCACATCTGGTGGGGGGGTTATCGCAGCAGTGCTGTTATTCACATCTTCTCCATGATCTTCTAGTGGAAACACTGATGTCTGAAAGTCATTCATTGTAGCAATACTGTCTGCTGGATGCTTGGTGTCCTTCCTTCTGACATGGGTGACTACTTATTTCAGGGCTTTGTGTAAAGGAAGTATTTGCACCATCTTATTGCTGACATCCCGTTGAGCCTCTTGGACAACTTTGCATGGGATCTCTACTGTTGGTAAACGTTGCTATCATAACCAGTGAACTCCATCTGCACATGCCAGATTTGCCAGGTTTAATGCATGATCCTGCCTTCTGGACAACACAAATTCCTCATTAGATAGACTTATCAGTTGATTTCTCTTCCCTTACATTTTTTCCAGTTCTTCAACAGGCAATATCAAAGTACACACTTTAACACATTTTTCTCAATAATTTAGGAACCCAGTTAATGCACAGGCACTTTGTCTTTTTCTGGGAGGGTTTGCATTTGTAAATGTGCCCCTGTATGCCTAATATTATGATATAAGGATCACTAGAGTGTACCTCCTCTGTATCAGGGTTTTTCCATCTTGTAGTCACTACACACAGTGCATCTTGTCCATGGTAAATGCCAGCCCCAGAACAAAGATCACATCCTGTAGCCTACCTTATTTATCCCAATCCCTAGAAGCCTAGTGCTCTTAGTTTAGTCTACAGAAACATGTTGTGGGTTGCAGAGGAGTGTTTCTTAGCTGGAGGCATCTGGTACAGCTTTTCATGCTGTCATCTACATACCTACTAAAAGTGCACTACAATGTCATTAATATTGCTATATATTGGTGACCCTTACAGCAGCTGTCATCTACATACCTACTAAAAGTGCACTACAATGTCATTAATATTGCTGTATATTGGTGACCCTTACAGCAGCTGTCATCTACATACCTACTAAAAGTGCACTACAATGTCATTAATATTGCTGTATATTGGTGACCCTTACAACGGCTGTCATCTACATACCTACTAAAAGTACACTGCAATGTCATTAATATTGCTGTATATTGGTGACCCTTACAGCAGCTGTCATCTACATACCTACTAAAAGTGCACTACAATGTCATTAATATTGCTGTATATTGGTGACCCTTACAGCAGCTGTCATCTACATACCTACTAAAAGTGCACTACAATGTCATTAATATTGCTGTATATTGGTGACCCTTACAGTAGCTGTCATCTACATACCTACTAAAAGTGCACTACAATGTCATTAATATTGCTATATATTGGTGACCCTTACAGCAGCTGTCATCTACACACCTACTAAAAGTGCACTACAATGTCATTAATATTGCTGTATATTGGTGACCCTTATAACAGCTGTCATCTACATACCTACTAAAAGTGCACTACAATGTCATTAATATTGCTGTATATTGGTGACCCTTACAGTAGCTGTCATCTAAATACCTACTAAAAGTGCACTACAATGTCATTATTATTGCTGTATATTGGTGACCCTTACAGCAGCTGTCATCTACATACCTACTAAAAGTGCACTACAATGTCATTAATATTGCTATATATTGGTGACCCTTACAGCAGCTGTCATCTACATACCTACTAAAAGTGCACTACAATGTCATTAATATTGCTATATATTGGTGACCCTTACAGTAGCTGTCATCTACATACCAACTAAAAGTGCACTACAGTGTCATTAATATTGCTGTATATTGGTGACCCTTACAGCAGCTGTCATCTACATACCTACTAAAAGTGCACTACAATGTCATTAATATTGCTGTATATTGGTGACCCTTACAACGGCTGTCATCTACATACCTACTAAAAGTACACTGCAATGTCATTAATATTCATAGGTTCATAGATTAGTACTAGGCTAACTGCCCTTGCAAGCCATTTTAAGCCTAGCCAATTATCCCTTGTGAGACTCAAACCCTGCACCCTGTGTTTATAAGGCAAACACCTTAACCATTAGGCTACCCTCCCAACCCAAGATTATATTACCCCAGATGGGACTCAAACCCACAATCCCTGGTTTAGGAGGCCAAAGCCTTATCCATTAGGCCACTGGGGCTTATAATGGTTCCACTGGGGATCGAACCCAGGACCTTCTGCGTGTAAAGCAGACGTGATAACCACTACACTACAGAACCTACACATTGCTGTATATTGGTGACCCTTACAGCAGCTGTCATCTATATACCTACTAAAAGTGCACTGCAATGTCATTAATATTGCTGTATATTGGTGACCCTTACAGCAGCTGTCATCTACATACCTACTAAAAGTGCACTACAATGTCATTAATATTGCTATATATTGGTGACCCTTACAGCAGCTGTCATCTACATACCTACTAAAAGTGCACTACAATGTCATTAATATTGCTATATATTGGTGACCCTTACAGTAGCTGTCATCTACATACCAACTAAAAGTGCACTACAGTGTCATTAATATTGCTGTATATTGGTGACCCTTACAGCAGCTGTCATCTACATACCTACTAAAAGTGCACTACAATGTCATTAATATTGCTGTATATTGGTGACCCTTACAGCAGCTGTCATCTACATACCTACTAAAAGTGCACTACAATGTCATTAATATTGCTATATATTGGTGACCCTTACAGTAGTTGTCATCTACATACCAACTAAAAGTGCACTACAGTGTCATTAATATTGCTGTATATTGGTGACCCTTACAGCAGCTGTCATCTACATACCTACTAAAAGTACACTACAATGTCATTAATATTGCTATATATTGGTGACCCTTACAGCAGCTGTCATCTACATACCTACTAAAAGTGCACTACAGTGTCATTAATATTGCTGTATATTGGTGACCCTTACAGCAGCTGTCATCTACATACCTACTAAAAGTGCACTACAATGTCATTAATATTGCTGTATATTGGTGACCCTTACAGTAGCTGTCATCTACATACCTACTAAAAGTGCACTGCAATGTCATTAATATTGCTGTATATTGGTGACCCTTACAGCAGCTGTCATCTACATACCTACTAAAAGTGCACTACAATGTCATTAATATTGCTGTATATTGGTGACCCTTACAGCAGCTGTCATCTACATACCTACTAAAATACACTGCAATGTCATTAATATTGCTGTATATTGGTGACCCTTACAGTAGCTGTCATCTACATACCTACTAAAAGTGCACTACAGTGTCATTAATATTGCTATATATTGGTGACCCTTACAGCAGCTGTCATCTACATACCTACTAAAAGTGCACTACAATGTCATTAATATTGCTGTATATTGGTGACCCTTACAGCAGCTGTCATCTACATACCTACTAAAAGTGCACTACAATGTCATTAATATTGCTGTATATTGGTGACCCCTACAGCAGCTGTCATCTACATACCTACTAAAAGTGCACTACAATGTCATTAATATTGCTGTATATTGGTGACCCCTACAGCAGCTGTCATCTACATACCTACTAAAAGTGCACTACAGTATCATTAATATTGCTCTATATTGGTGTCCCCTACAGCAGCTGTCATCTACATACCTACTAAAAGTGCACTACAATGTCATTAATATTGCTGTATATTGGTGACCCTTACAGTAGCTTTGTGTGTTGCATCCTGCTATACCTTTGGTACGTGCTTGGAGTTTTCAGATACATATTTGGGGTGCCATACTGTGCATTTATGTAGCTGTGGCAGTCTTTCCTACATAATGCTTATTTTCTGTATGTGTATATTTGCTGCCCTTTTTTGGATGCCTGCTATAATGAGGACATGAAGATAACATGCCTGGAATATGTTTTTTGCCGTACACTTTGGGTAAATATACTGTACAGAATAGCTACCCTTTCTGTGGTTACTGTGCACAGTCTTATCTTGTGTACATAACCCCCTGTCCCCTACATGAATTCTGTACTGCTTTTCCACTTCATCCTTGTCTGGGTGTTGTTTTCTACTCTTTTTTTTTGCATGACTTTCCAACATGTTTGGTGACATTGCCTGCCACTGGATTGAGGTCTCCCCTTTGGATTCCTGTCCACAATTCCCTGCCTTCTGTGTGTCTCCTGTGCTTTGTTTGCAGAGGCAGCTAAGTATCATATGAAGCTGCTTGCTGCCATCCAGTTCTGCACTGCCACTGTTGAAACAGGCTCACTTGCCCCCAACTCACTGCTTAGGTACTTTGTGATTTCCGGTGTTTGTGTGTGTGTGTGTGTGTGTGTGTGTGTGTGTGTGTGTGTGTGTGTGTGTGTGTGTGTGTGTGTGTGTGTGTGTGTGTGTGTGTGGGGGGGGGGCATATGTGCTTGGAATGTCTGATGGGAGGACCCCATTTACCATTCTGGTGTTATTCTGCAGCAGTCTGTGTATGTTATATGAGGGGAGGACTATGATTCTGCTTGCTATGTTTGTATTGCTTTGTGTCACTTGTTGTTGATATTTGCAGTGGAAGCCTTGCCCCTAATATTTATGCCATTCTTGGTTCTACTTTTGATAGTGTTTGCAGCATAGGCTTTCCTCCCTTTGTTTATATATTGACTTGGTGTCACTTGTGAGGTTGTTTGCAGGTGAGATTTTGCTGATGCTTACTTTATACTGTACCAGGTACCCCCTGCATGGGTGTTTACAAGTGAAGCTTTGCTCATCCATGCTTTAAGTTTTGCTTAATAGTATGTGTTTGCAAGGGAGTCTTCACTACTGACTGGTTTTATTGCCCTTCTTTCACTCTTTTGGGCAATTTGAAAAGGGACTTAAACTCTGCCTGCAATCCATACATTTTGGACATTGCTATGTGGCCTTATAGCTCACTGCACAGTGGTGTTTTCTCACAGATAAAGAATTCCAAATACACTAACTTTGTGGTCCCACTACCATTAAGAAACATAAATTGTTGTTTTTGCACAACAACAGCTACTCCCTTTCTTTCAAGTAATGTTGGCCTTATTAGGGTAAACACTGAAGCAGATAAGAGGTGCTGTTGTTTTGCAGAAGCACAAGTAGAGATTCAACCATTTTTGAAGGGTAAATAGATCCGGTTAATGCTATGTGTCGCCCTTAATGCTCCTTCACTGTCTTCTTTGTAGTTCAGCAGCTACATAAAACACTGAATTACAACACTGGAATGTTCTGGCATCAGTGAATCCTATCATGGGCCATGTCTCTGTACTGTTGGAACAAAATAATACTAAAGGAATAGCACACAGGAAGTAGTAGTGATCACAGCCAGGAAGTAGTAGTGATCACAGCCAGGAAGTAGTAGTGATCACAGCACAGTTCAGTAGGTTAATTAATTGTGCCACTCACTCCTACATAATAGCCTTGTTCCAGTGGTCTGTAATGAATATAGCTGTATCCTTGCATCATGCAGCTGTACACCCCAATTGTACAGTGCATAATGTTATCACCCTGTGTCATACTGCACCTTTGTACTTTAATTGGTGCAAACCTCTTGTGTGCTCTTAGTATGAGGTAGTACTGCATCCCAGGGACCTAATGATCTGTATTGCTGTGCAAATTTTATAGTGCTGCACTATTTTGCACCTTACTACACATACAGAAATTTACATGAATATGATATGCACTATATAGGACTAAGAAGCACACTGGTGCACTGCTTCCCATCCTTATGGTAATGTTGGGCTCTCCTGTGAGCATCTACTCTGTCATTTGAAGTATATCCTCATGGTAATGCTGAATTATCCCCTGAGTGCCACTATCCCATGTGATGTACACCTTTGTGGTAATCCCTGACTGTCCAGTGAGTGCCCACTCTCACATCTGACATAAGGTGTGCTGTACTGATGCTAGGATTATTATTATTGCTGGTTTCTTGAGTGCCTACTGCAGTGTTTAACTGTAATGCACATAAGACGTCTCCTACTGGATACTGGAATTCTTCTCCCCAGTGTTTTTTGTGTTTTGGGTACTACCTACAATTGGGGTGCAGAGCACCTCTTCTTCTTTGCTCCTAAATGTTTCTACACACCCCAGAGTACTGTGGTGCTGCAACAAAGTAGGGCCCATACAGCTTTTTCAGTGTGTACCCTAATAAGTCTGCATTTTATCCAAATGCTGCTTCACAATAATATCATAAGACACACAGTGTGACCATGATGTGCACTCAGCAAAACTGCACTGCAGTGCTCAGTGTGTTGTTGGGTTGACTATTACACACTATTGCTTGAGTCTGTATCATTCTTTCATTCTTTCATTTTCTCATTCACTCATTCACTCACTCATTCATTCGTTAATGCATTCCAAATGTCTGTTTCTGAATCTGAATCATACATAAGATATTGCTTGCTATGCAGATAGAATGAAGTGTGGTTGGTGTCTCACTATACATCTGTTCATATGTAATCATACATTGCAACCACCTTGCCTGTTATAATCAGTTGTAAAGCACTAAGGAATCATTTAATATGTATGTGTTTGCTTGCAGTACTTCCCATATTAGTGCAAATTCAATAAAGCTTACATAGTCATTTTTTCCATGTTCATGTAGTGGCATGATGCGAACACAGTCACAGTGGGTTTTAGATTCAGTAAACTCCATGTAGGGATGCACAAGCAAATGCATTCACACACACCAATGGAAAGTTTTGTGGCATGCAAATTTTGGCATAAGTAGCTGTGTTGTATGCTAATTAAGCAAACCAAAACAGTGGAGGGATCCAACATCTCTACACACGTGTATAGGCTCCACATCTGTGTTGTAAATGTGAGTGAAAATTTTCCATGTGCAGAAGCCTAAACAGAAGAAAGGGCATACAGAAGTCCTGAAATATGAACAGAATGTGCATAAAAAGGTAAAAATAGTTATTTATTGGCCAAGGATGTCCAAAAGGATCAAGAATGTGTAAAATCCCTATAAATATTATTATTTTTATTTTAGCACAAATTTCCACAATGAACTGCTGCAGGCAAAACATTTAAAAAACAATAATACAAAAGTAATTAAAAACTCTGGTATGATATGTTGTCAAAGCAATTACAGTAACACCCTGCATTGTATCTTTAAAGCTGTTGCCCAGCTTACACAGCTACTATCCATGTAGTTTCCAGGCTGTCAGCACATTTATTTCATAAGTGTTGTAAAAAATGAGTGGATTTATTGAATCACAAAAGCCAGGGACCATATAGTGCTGTACACTCGGTGTAAGCTCCTACACGATCTGTGTATTCCATGGATAAGAACGTCTGAGCATCAATATAACCCAGTAAGTGGGGTAGTGCTCAATGAATCACCTCTAGTCCTGTGATGATGACTGTTAGGTGTTGGACTAGGGTGTAGATAGTCTGGTACAAGTACAGGCAACATCAACTTTTAATCATACTGTGCTAGCATTGTAGGTCATAGAAATGAAGTGCAAATATCTGTAACTAGCATACTCTGTACATATCATGACAATAGGGATGATATTATTAAATGTTTTACATGATTTGCTGTCATTATACATAGCTGCACTCTGTTGCACGTTGTTGCACAGAGCGCAACACTGCACACTGCAACGTGAGGTCCAAATCCTGGCAATTATATCCTAAGCAGCTGAATGTCATTTAAATCAGCCAATGCCAGATGGTGAGCCTAATTAAGAAATGTATAAAGTATGCGTACACGATCAAGACTCCTGCAAGTACAGCAAGTGCACAGCCCCAGAATTCACTAAAGCAACCAAAAAACCGCAGGTCAGCACACAAAAGCAAAGGTGCCTAAAAAATATGTATGTTTATTTATCACTAGGCCTTCTTCAGTGATAAAAATAAAAAAAAAAATCCAAGCCTAATATACACTAAAATGTTCACACAACATAACAAAAGTTCCCTGATTGGTTGGCTAAAGATGCTCATTTAGACCTGGTGGAAATAATCCCCCAGCTTAATTATCCACTTTTTTTCCTTTCCTATTAAGTATATCATGCCAACCTAATTTATTAGCCCGATCACCAACTATTCTGTCAATAATGGTAAACCTAAAAGAGGTTGTAGTATCAGTCAAAGAATATTTAAATAATGCATTATTGGGTGTTTTGAACCTGATGTCACTGAGATATTCGGATATCTGTAGCCTCACCGGATGGGAGGTATGGCCAATATAGAAGGGAGAACAACTGCGAGTGGCCAGGTATATAACCCAATCCATTCTGCAGTTTACAAAAAATCCGATATCAAAAACCAACCCAGTATTCTTACTTGTAAACTGGACTTAGCCACCCTAACACAGTGAATGCAATGACCACATGGATAGCGCCCCTGTAACAAATCCCCCGTTAAAGTGGTTTGGGAGGATCCCCCCAGAATCAAACCCTGTTTATAGTGGTTGAAGTAGGAACCCATGGTTTTCCCACTACGGTATGAAAAGAGGCATCTGTCATGTAAAAAACTGGATAACCTGTCATCCACTAATAGTATATTCCAATGTTTGTTGACAGTATCTAACAAAACATTGGTAATGCATCCAAAGGTGGTGGTTAGTCTAAGTACAGATTGCCCAAGCTGTTGTTTATCCTTGTTCCCGGAAGGTCATTCCTATTCATTGAGGATGCCAGATTACTGGCTGTCAGTATCATGCCAGTTTTGTTCCCCGAGGATTTAAACCTGTTGATGAGGCCCTGTTTATAATCATGGTATTTATCAGGGTGTGAACAAATCCATCTTATGACAAAAAACTGTGATTTGGGGATGTTACGTGTGATATGGGGTGGGTGAAAGCTGGAGGCATGTAACAATGAGTTATATTGTGGATACTTGCGAAAAATCTGTGTATCCAAAGTGTGGTCCAGATTTCTAGTAATTAGAACATCCAAGAAGGTGATTTGATTAACATTATGATTGACAGTAAACTGGATACCCCACTTATTCCCATTGATATATTCCATGAACTCATGCAAATACCCCTCATCAGCTTTCCAAACCATCCAGCAATCATCATACTAGGTGACTTCAACTACCCTAATATAGACTGGGAACACTACTCAAGCCCGAACACTTCGAACCCAAGATTCCTGGAGGTTCATAAACTCAAATGCCATGGAACAACTAGTCACCATCCCGGAGGAGATAACTTGATCTCATCATCACGAATATGGATCAAAATGTTCAACACCGAAGTATACCCCCTCACTGGTGAGATCAGATCATAAAATAATCTGGAGGTCCTCATCCCCCCCACCTGAAACAAAAAGACCACAGTGAAAAACTTCTTCTCAAAGCCGATTTCACACTAAAACTAGTGTGGTCTCCTCCTGAGCCAGTGGTAAACATTCAAACCTGGTTACTCAAACATTTACAAAACAAAGCAAGATACCAGCCTGGTGGACCCCAAACCAAACAAGCTCTACAGGTGGACCCAACCATAAACAAGCTCTACAACAAGAGGAAGCTACTACAAGATAGAGCAAAATCCTTGAAAGGTAAGACACCTTTGATCATTATAAGTAAAAACTAAGAGCTCTCATAAAATCATCCAAGGCAAATTTTGAGAGAAAAATCGCCAAGGACTCTAAAGAGAATCATAAGGCCTTCTTTAGCTATGTTAGAAACCTAGGAGGAAACTCCCAGATATGCTCAGAATTAGTTCAAAATGATGTGAAAATTACTGAACCTACACACATTGCCAACATACTGGCTGACAGGTTCAGTGCAAACTTCTCCCCCTCCCCCAAAGGAGAGAGATATCTATTGCAGAGGAATGTAGCCCCCCAAACATCTCCAACACGCAGGTGAGAACTGCCCGCACTGAGGCAAAAAACACAGCATCCATGGGACGGATGGTGTCCCTGTGTGCTTCACAAACTCAACGAGGAATTAAACCCACAGTTAGGACAGACAGCTGTTTAATCTTAGCCTCACCTCAGGATTACTGCACAATGGCGCACGGGGCGTGACTGTGGTCCCACTTCATAAGGCGGTGCCTCCACAGACCCTGGAAATTACCGCCCCATTAGCTTGACAAGCCTTATCTGCAAAGCCATGGAGAGGATCATAATGGAACTCATAAATAAAGACATAGGGAACTTGCAGACTTTGGATCCAACCCAGTTTGGCTTTGTCAAAGGCAGATCCTGCCTCTTAAACTTGGTTGACTTTTGAGACAGTCACCAAGGCCATTGATGAGGGAAAGGCAGTCCATACAGCCTACCTCGACCTGGCAAAGGCCTTCGACACAATACCCCACTCAGGTATCATCGAAAAACTCATCAGCTTGAATGTAAACCCATACATCACAAGATGGGTTGCAAACTGGCTAAGTGCCAGAACCCACAGGGTCAGAGTTGCTGGAGCCATGTCAGACTCAAAGCCTGTCACAAGTGGTGTCCCACAGGGCTCAGTCCTGGGTCCACTCTTGTTCGGCATCTACTTTTCTGAAGTACAAGCAAACACAGGAGGGTTATGGCTGACAAAGTTTGCAGATGACTGCAAACTGGGCATATAGTCGAAAACACATCCGACACAGATATCCTCCAGAAGGGCCTCACAGAAATGGATAACTGGTGCCAGAGCCATGGCCTGAAGTTAAACGCCAAAAAATGCATAGTCATACCCTTGGGAGAAACAAGGCTACCCCTAGCTACCATATAGGTGGCAATCCACTGAGCACAGAAAAAGTCATCAGGGATCTGGGGACCCAGGTTGACAGTAGCCTTCGCTTTGACACTCATGTTGCTAAAGTAGTTAGGAAAACCTTCTATATCGCCCACCTGATCATGAAGGGATTCACATCTAGATCAAGGGAGGTCATCGTCCCCTGTACTCATCACTCATTAGACCTATGATTGAGTACAATGCCCGTTCGAATGTATCTGACCAGACACCTGCTGCAGCTTGAAAGGCCCCAAAAGTTCCTCACCAAAGGATAATGGGTCTCAAAAATATGTCTTATGCTGCCCGACTGAAAGAACTCCAGCTCTATTCAGTCTCATACCGCTTGCTCAGAGGTGACCTGTGCCTGACATATAAGGCCATGTCAAACCCAGATTTGATGAATATGCTTCACCTCAAAAATCTAGATCCCTCAGAACCACAAGGGCGGAGACTTAAACCTTGACACGGTTATAAATAGAACGTGCTGGAGGGACAGATTCATCACCCAGAGACTCCTATGCTGTGGAACAAAATCGGTACATGTGAGGCAGAGCACCTCTCTGGCCTTGTTCAAGAGGAATCTTGACCAATGGATGGGAGATTGCAGATATACCCCAGGGATTACTTCAGTGTCACTGCTTGACAGAGGCACAGCAAAATGATAGGCATAGTTTTTATTCAAACTAAAGGGGTGGCGAAAGCCACATAACTATGGGCTAGGCTTATAAATGCCCTTGGGCAGATAGCCTAGTATGAACCTATGAACCTATGAACCTATGAAGTAGCATCTCCACATATCAATTTCCTCATGATATAAATTGTGGGTAACATCATAAATCAATTGCTCTTCCACATAAGCCATGAAAAGGTCAGCATAAATGGTGACAAAAGAAGCCCCCATGGCTGTCCCCTGAACCTGCCAGATGCATTTACCATGATAATAGAAGGTGTTCTTAGTAAGTACATGTTCTGCAAGGCCAATAAGAAATGTGTTAAAGCCATGTGGATAGAGCTCGGCTGATAAAGCCAATATTCAAGGGCCAATAAACCCGCCCAATGAGGAATATTGGTATATAGAGACACTACATCAAGGGTGCATAACAACCAATTTGGCTTGAGTTGTATATCTGAAATTAACTGTAGAAATTGAGTGGTGTTCTAGATACGAGATCTAACATATTTCAGAAGAGGATGAAGATATTGTGTCAAGAACTGTGACAGTGGTTCAGTAACAGATCCACAACCAGATACAATTGGTCTTCCCTGGCAGGGGTGGGTCATGTAAGTTTTTATGGATCTTAGGTAACAGGTATAAATATTGGTGCTTGGGATCAGGGACAGTAAGGTGGTACAGAGTAGACTGAGAAATAAGGGTCTATATGACAGTATCGAATGGACTAAATAGTGAATGCTATTTATTCGATCCAATACTGTTGAAATGGCAAAATAGCGAAGTCACGGAACATCAAATTTTTTCCCAGGGAAAAAATTTGGTGGGCTCTTCGACTTTTGCCATTTCCTCTACGATCACGATCTTGGAGTTGGTATATTTAAGTAGGGGGGGTGGGCGGTGAAGCCACCCACTGAAATTTGTGTTTAAGTTCTTTTTTTTTTTCGGAGTAGCAAATTTTTTTCCCTGGGAAAAAATTTGCTGTTCTGTTTGTTCGATATTTTGTTGTTTAGATATTATCGGTACAATGAAATAGCATTCACTATTTTCATCATACGATAATATAATATAGATGCAAGAAATAATACCTTCATCTCTTGCCAGCAAAAGAAATTGGTTAATTTGTTGTTTGAATTTAGGACCATGATCTAGGGGCATGTGCATGTAGTACCGACTATCCCTCAACTGTCTCTGGGCCTCAGCATCATATTTGCACCAGTCCATGACCACTATACCCCCCACCCTTATCAGCTGGTGGAATGACCAGATCCCTGTTTTTTTGTAAATCATTAATGATTTGTTGTTCAGTACTAAAAAGGTTGTGGGGCTTGGTCCAAAATTCCCGGAACCGGAAATGTAGGTCTTTGAGAACCATGTATTGAAACATATGGACTGAGTGATGCATAGGTGGCATAAATGTAGACCTCCAAAATTTAAAAATGTCAGAATCAAAAAAATTAGATGAAGAATCAAAATACAACCTAAGATTCAATAGACGACAGAAATCAATAACATTTTGTGCTAATGAATCCTCTGAGATGGAAAAAGTGGGTACAAAGTTGAGTCCTTTATTTAAAAGTTGCAATTCAGCTTGTGTGAGTGGTGTTGAAGAAATATTCAAAACATTGCTGCGAGTGTCAATTTGTGTGTCATCACTTTCAGTAGTGTCTCTACACTGTTTATTCCCATGATGCTTTCTCCCTCCCCTCCGTACCCTGCCCCTAAAGGGGTATCTGAGTTTCTACATTTAGGAGCTGGAGGCGTTACAGTATATGGTGCCTCAGAATCCGTCACAGAGGAGGAATCATCTGGTGAAGTACCAATAATGAACTGGAGGTCTTTTTCAAAATGGACCTAGGTCTCTTCCTTTTAGGAGGTTTTTTACCCACATTGCTGATATGTCATCAGCAATATCAGAATATTGGATATGTGTTGCTCACAACAGGCCATGGGTCACAATGGCCTGGCTTACAGGTAGTAGTCACCTTATGCATTATAAGACAGACAACAGTCCTTTCATGCTATGTGCAAACATCATAACATATCTTTGCAATGATGATGGGACTCCCCATGGGCTATGTTTGAGGGTGATATTCTGATCAGAGAACATATTTAGGAGGCTCCGGAGAGATGGAGTTTTGCTATACAGAGGTGAGTATTGAATGGCATAAGGACTAAGACAGAATATATGTCTGTGAATGAGAGGGAGGATAGATGAATGGTGAGACTTCAAGAAGTGCAGCTGGTGAAGGTGTATGATATAAACTACTTGGGAGCTAAAGTTGATAGTAATGCTGAGTGTGCAGGGGAGGTGAAGAAGAGAGTGCTACATGGTGGAATGGGTGTAGAAGAGTGACAAGAATGATTTGTGACAGGTGGGTACCAATAACAGTGAAAGGGCAGCTCTACAAGAGTGTACTGAGAATAGCTATGTGATATGATTTGGAGACGGTGGCACTGACAAAAAAACAGGAGTCATAACAGGTGCTGGAAGAGTTCCAGATGTTAGGATTTGCATTGTGTTTGCTGGGGATGAACAGGTTTAGTAATTAGTATATTACAGTATTAACACATGGTTGTATGGTTTGAATACAAGTCCAGAGAGGTGAGGTTGTACTGAGTTCAGGTGCCTACATGGCGTGACACCCCCTTGTGAGACAGCTGGATGTGGACACATGGCATGTTGGCAGTTTAGCTGCAGTGACAAACAGCTGTGGACAATTCCCTGGGGGAATAGAGGACCCCTGCACCCTAACCACAGGTGGCAGACACAAACTCCCACAGTGATACACTCTGCACCCCCCCAGAAGCCACCATGTGTGACTGTCAGTCGAACATGTGGCCATTATAGGATGCCAAGTGGGCATGAATGTGGTAATGTGATACCCGTGTGCTGTGGGCAAAGCCTTTATTAACGCAATGTGTAAAGTGATGTGTGTAGTGCTTGGTGCGTACTAAACCCAAATATATTCACAACTTGTAGAAATATGGCACAGCATGTAGAAAATCTTGCACATCACTGCAGTCACACTTATGTTGCAAGATGTGCTTTAGGCGATGCTCCCTTACAACAATAGCCTTCCTACACGGTGTCACAGGCATCCCCCTCAAAAGTGACTCCTATTGGGAATCTGTCAGGTTCTGTTCCTGTTGCAGAACAGATAGAAGGTCAGACAGCTGCACTGTAGAGTGTCCAAGTGACACCTTCAATCGACGATGCCATGCCTCCACCTGGTTATTAGTCCATGGGAAGTCCATGTCATAGACATCACACACATTCCAAAACTTCAATGGGTAGGAAGATGGCAGATGTTGCTGTGCTGAGCAGCGGGATGCATACTTCCATGGTCGGCCTCGCACATAATGATGGTCCAGAAATACACCTATAGGCTTGGCACAGTCAGGTAAGGTAGCCACAATGCCCAAAAATGCAGGGATAACATCTTCCAGTAGTAGGAATGCCAATGCAATCAGCTTGTGGATAGCAATTGAGAAATCAGTGTCCATACCATAGAGGGCCACAAGGTGGTGATGTTGGATCTGGCATCAAATGATCTGTGCAAAATGGAATAGGCACCCCTTCAGAATACTCTTAGGGAATGCCTTACAGCTGGCATGGATCGCTGCTTTCTCAAAATCAGTCATCCCTGTTCTGTGGCCATACCCTTCAGTATCTCCCACATATTGTTGTATGCAGACTCTGACTTCCATGTCATGAGACAGTACATCAGGGGGACAATCCTTGCTGAGGTGGGGGTACCAATACATCCATATAATGTATACAGCTGACGGCATATATTGGCCTGTGTCAAGAAGGTGCCATCCCCAAGAATGAAGTCAGCCCTGCACAGATCTGTCAGATTCTGTGATGTAGTTAGTAGAACCAAGGAATAAGTCCCATCCATATCAGACCTTCTGCAGAGGATAAAGTTGCCACTATGGAGTTGATACTGGCTGACATCGATTTCTGCAAGTGTTACGAGATGTGGACATGGATGCCCATGCCCTCTGCCATACCCTGGCTATGCTACGATTCAGGGTGGCATGGCAAGGCATCTCTTATAGTACATTGTCATTCACTGTGCCTAGGACACTCTGCATTACCAGGCTTGGCAGGTCATTGCCGGTTACTGCCCTCTGCTGCAGTTCTGCTCACAGTGTAGCCACTTGGGCTGTTGTTGCATCTGGGTCGTGCTGGTGTGGCAGTGATTTCAGCAGTTCTTCCCCCTCATCCCGGCAAACAGTGATGGCACGACCTCTGCAGGCCTTTTCTCTCCACTCAATACATGCCCAGTACCGTTTAGGCAGTGCTTCATGCTCTAAACGGTAGAGGTATCCCTCCACTACCAGCATTGGTTTGCCCCATTGGTTGTGCACTGTGCTGTATCTTTTGCCAAGCTGACCAGGGCTATACAGGTACATAGATTCCATCATGGTAATGCCACTTGTTGATGGCCTCTTAGTATCCATCACATCCAGTGTAGCAGGAAACAGGATGTGGAAACAACTCCGGTACAAGTCACTATCTGACATTGGGTTTGTTGCTGTACACTACCTTGTGTTGTATCATCTGAATTAGCACTGCCTGCCACAGTGGCCCTGTGTAGCTGTCTACACACCACCTTGCTCTGACTACCTGGTCTGCTAGAGTTTCTCTATGTGTAGTTCACGCAGCTGTGGGGTTGACAAGTGATTGTAGTCTGGTAGGAGTCTCCACAGCTTGCTTGCACCACAGATTCTACATGTACTGCACAGGTCCCCTTTAACTACCAGCTGTTGCTGCTGGCCAATCAGGGTGTGGGGCTCAGTCTCAGTTTCAGTGACAGAGGTTACATAGGGAGGTATCCATGTGTTGCACCCTTGTCTGCCCACATGGGCCTGCATACTTGTGTACTCCAGCTGCAATGACCATTGGATGGGTTTGGCGGCCCCCACAATACACACATGCTGCTGTGGACTGGGAGGTGAGCTGCTACCCCTGTGTGTCATTGTTCCCTTCTACAGTGTTTCTTTCCTACTATTGGGTAGGTAGTCTGTGCTTGCCAGGGTTGGCATGTTCCCACCTGCCACTACACTAGGGGGGTCTGGCAGGACAGTGTCTATTGCAGGCATGTCTCTCCATCTCTTTGGGTTGTCATGTGGAAAAGTCATTAACAACAGTGGTACACACAAAGACACTGTGTACATCTTGCTGTGACAAGCTTAGCCGGTTGATAGAATAACAAGTATTGCATTAGCATGTACTTTCTGAGGGGTATGAAGTCTGAAACTCAAATGTCTGTCACTTTTTTCTACCTCCACTCTGCACTGCTGTTCCACTACATTGCCAGATGGCCACAAGTATGTGGAATGTGGGCTACACATATTCTGCCCAGCTCAGGGCTGTCTGTGCCATTCTGTATTGTTAGGGGGTATTGACAGGGATGCTTGTGGTGTTAGTGCTGGATTGGACAGTGCACATGTACGTATCACACTGCAGCAGCTGCAGCTTGTTTGGGTTTTCCTGTCAGCTTCCCTCAGTATGGATTGATGTATGGTTTGTGTGTGGGGGATCCGTATGCTTGTGAAGGGCAACAGGTATGCTGCTTTTTTGTTTTACATGTGAGCGGTCCTTTTTAGCCACTTGTTCAGCTGCTCGGCTGCATAACGTGGCTGTTTCCACTGTTGGGTGACAGCCCGCATACATACTTTAGGGGATATCTCCATTTGCTGGTTTTCTCAATGGCATGGATTCCCATGGTGTATCTCTCTTTCAGCTGCACCGCTCTATGGTCTAGCAGTGCTGTGGCCTTCTGCTGTCAGCATTGTAGCTCGCGGGCATTTGTCTTGCGATCTACATGCCGGAACCCGGCTGTATTGCTTTGGACATGTACTTAGGAGGGATGCTGGGTATATTTAGAGATGGATGCTGAGGATGGAGCTGGCAGATAAGAGAAAAACAGGAAGGCCTAATATTAGGTTCATGGATGTGGTGACGGAGGATAGGCAGGTGGTTGTTGTGACTGAACAGGATGCAGAGGAAAGGAGCTGGAAGCAGAGAATGTGCTGTGGCAACCCATCATGGTAGTAGCTAAAGGAATAAGAACATTAGGATGACATCTGTTTTTATAGAACTCACACCTGTACATTTCTGGCAAGTGTGTAGAGTAGGAGTCTCTATTTGAAGGTTACTGTTTCTGGAACTATCGTGAGCTTTAACAGTGTTTCCTTGGATTACCTTCTCTGTTGTGGTTTATGTGCAGATGCCTTAACACTTTGCCCTCATGCCTACAGAAATGACAATGCAATTATTTTCCAATAGAATTGGCTGCTGCTATATTGCTGAGCAGATCTTGAACAGCTCTAGTTAGCAGTCATCCATTCTGTTGCATAACAAGCAGAAATTAAAACACTTACCAATCAATGACAGAACTATAGATCCACCTTAAGAAGGAGCTGTTCCCCCTGCAAGGCTAATTGACATGATATTTTAACCAGTGCATATTATTTCACATGTGGGTAATTATAGGAGGACAAACTCACTTGCACAAACATAAGTGGATTTTGCAGTCTGAAATGACATGGAAGAAATAATGCACCACCCCACAAGGGTCTGCAGTATATCAGACCTGCTCATCAACAACATGAGTGAACAATGTAAT
Organism: Protopterus annectens; assembly: GCF_019279795.1. Classification (NCBI taxonomy): domain Eukaryota; kingdom Metazoa; phylum Chordata; order Ceratodontiformes; family Protopteridae; genus Protopterus; species Protopterus annectens. The sequence continues at coordinate 786,605,656 of NC_056751.1, read as the reverse complement.
GGCACATGTGTAGTGCCTGCACTGTTAATCCAACCATAAAACAGTATGTGTAGAATTTGAAATACATAATGAACTCTCTAAAGGAGGACTCAAGTTCAAATATGTCATGCAAGGTAACTACATCTTCCTAAGGGATGGGATACTCAACATCCAAGCTCTGGTTTCCACAAAGGACATTGACAGCTGGAGTAAGTTACACCCTGATGCCTTGTCTACAAATTTATACAAATGTATACACACAACTGTGCCTGATATGCTCAAAGACAGATCCACTAGGAAATACAATCCATACTGGTATGTCTGTCATTACTACATTCCACAGTAAGTGACATATGCTGCTGTTTACATGTACAAAATGGTCCAGGAAGCCCACTCACCTCAGTGCACCCTAAACAATGAGACACTTTGAAGGCCTGTCATCATTTACATCTGCAAAATAAAACATATCACTCAGCTGTACAGTACATTGAAGTACTTCTGAGGTGGTATTGCACACAATGACTCACTGTAAATTCCACACCTGCTAGCAGACTCAGATGGCTGTTATCACTGCTCACTCCAATGCACAGAATCCATGGGACCAGAGGATAATCTGGCCTGTGTTCTTCATGTGCTGCAACAGTGAGCTACTGCACTAGGCACCATATTCATCAGTGGTCTGAGTACTGCTGCTGTGCACAATTAATGAAATACAGCGACCATTTCCCACCCACACAATGTAGGACAGGCAACATACAAATGGGATTATACTCCCATAACTGTATTCCATGTTTGCTTTAATGCAGTGGAAACAATATGCATGCATCTCACACAAAAAGGACATAGGTGACCTCCAAACAGTAGATCTGTTTCAGTTAGCTGTTCTCATGGTTAGATTGTGCCTGCAGAAACTGTGGGAAATCCAGACTGTGAGCAGAGACATATACAAGGCTTTGCACTCATCCTATCTTTCCTTTGTAAGGCACCTCAACACAATCCAAAATTTGTACTCAATGAAAAAGTAACTAAGGTGAATATCACACCTTCTGTTAACAGGTGGGTTGAAAATTGGATTACAGACGAGCAATACTCAGTCAAAGTGGGAGACCTCACCTCAAGTAGCTGACTTGCCACCTGTGTGGTAACAGATGTGCCAGTGCTATCTCCCCTCTTGTTTGCCATATACATATGAAAAGGCCCAAAAGAAATCAAAGGATGTGTGGTAGAACATCTTTGTGCCATTAATGACTGCTGACAAAGCCATGGGTGTTATAACAACTGCATAAATTTGTATCACCATACCCTGTGTTAATATATGTTCCTGTTTATTTAAAAAAACCCTGAGTACAGTATTCGCACATTCTGCATCAGTATACCTCGGAATACATGTCAACTGCCAAATCTGTGTACTGTGGGGAGGAAGGCATTCTGTATCTTATATCTGATTAGGAAAGGCATTACAGCAACAAACATTTTATCAGTCCCCTATATTCATCCATCATCAGCCCTATTAATGTATATAATCCTCCCTTTGACACCTGCAGGAAGTTGACAGACATCAGATATATCTGAGTAACAAAACATTGCAGAGTCTTGAACATGTCTCTTTTGTGGGCAGACTGAGGTAACTGTCAGTGTATGCAGTATCAGATATATAGCTGTGAGACAGAATATGGTATGCATTACATGGCTGTCTTTGGGCCAAATGAGATGAATATTCTGGACATCCTTAAGTCATATGGGACCACAGACACCTGCTCCAGGGACCTCAATGTACAGTATGACATACATAGGGTATTGTGCATAGACACATACATGTCTCAAAGGTTGTCACTCATCTGCATTAGGATTCCAATGTATGTCAAGCAGAGCACATCCACAAACTTGTTTCAGCACAGGCTGGCAGACTTGATGTGAACATATTGTCCACCATGGATCACTGCTGATTCTATGCTGGACATGGGTGGTCCTTTCTGTAAGAATCATGGGCATGCATTATACACATCATTGCATATCATATTGTGATGTATCGGCTACAGTCCTAAACACCATCAGGACAATACCCTTGTCACAGCCTGTTATCCTCCAAACCTATGGTAATGTGCATGAAAAAAGCAAAACATTATACTGTATTACTGATGTCAGCTCTGTCTGCACTGCTGACATACAATCCAGAGCTCAGAATCTGATGGGTTAACTTTGGATGTGCACACATAAGTTAGCACTAAACAATCCTGAAAAAAAGGGTTAGATATATTAATGAGACACATGTAATTGACTGACTTTGCAAGCCTGACAAAAGTATCATCTAGAAAGTACAGGAATGATTATGCTAGCAGTTGTCTAACTGGCTAACTGCAATATAACTGACAGTTGCAGTTATCAGGAAAACAGCACAAATGGACATATGAAATACATATGAAATGTAGGTAGTCACCCTGTGCATCAAACACATATCTTTAGTTTTCCTGAAGCCAAAAAGTAGACAACAGGGATGAGGAACAGTCATGATTTGCACAGGATGGTTTGTGGGGTGCAGGCGGCCTAGGCTGACACAAAATGTGTGTGTAAGTCAGTAAGAGCAGAAGCCAAAAGGAAACATGTAAATTTAGTGTGTGTGTCAGTAGGTGCCCTCAATGTGACATTGGTTTGTAATTGTCTGCATGAACACAACCAAGCTCAGTGCTAGCACTATGTGCCTGTATATCAGACAACTGTGAGCCATGCATGGTAGAGCTGACAGTTCATTGTCTTTGTCCCTGATCACAAGAACTGGCTCTGCCAGGAATTGTACTGGCACCTCCATGCCTAAGGTCAGATGGTGTGCTACTACTTGAGGGTGACTGATGTCTGCTAGACATCTTCCCTTCATGGGATCAGCCAGGACCATGACACCATGGCCTACTATGTCTGGGTGTAGACAACACACTTTCCGATGGAGCAGCAGATGTGATGCCACTATGAGAGGTTGATCAAGCATGGCCCCATTGGCTGTCAGCAGATGTAGTTGCTGACCTACGCCCATGAGGTCGACGGTCCCTCCCAGAAGATGTTCCAGCACAGACAAAGTGCGTTCCATGAGAGATGCTCTGGGCTCCCTCATGGCCACATCCCATTCATATGTGTCACTGAACCGATTCAGTGCATCAACAACACAGTGGAGGCAGTCACGGATGTCAGACTGTGTTGCATCTAAAACCATGTACATTTTCTGGAGTGATGTTCTGAATGTGCCTGTGTCTCCATTACAGCCCTAAACATGTGTTGAGTGACACATGAAGACACACCTGCACCACTTGGTGGAGGGACAGCAGACCTCTGATGAGCACCCCTATCACTCCACCTGGGTGGCAACTCACCAACAGTTTGGCTATGGACAATGTCAAGAGGCACTGAAGCCATGGTAACCACCTCTAATCTATGTCCTTGTCCTCCAGTTGTCCAGTATGTGTGGCCTCAGTGGACTGGGTATGCGTAGGTATACTGGCTATTTCCAGGGATACTGAGTGTGGGTGCTGGATATCAACTTATGTGTCAGATTCAGCCTCTGCAACCCCTGAATGAGCCTCAGTTTGGCCACTTTCATCATCAGACTCTGATGAGACACTGACATCAGGTGGTGGAGAGGACACAGAACTAACAGGAAAACATTAATACCTGCACTACTATGTCACAATGTACACTGCTGTCACTATTACAGACACGTAAACCTGGCAACCACTTACAGTAAGAAGTGTGGACAGAGCCATAAATAGTGTTGTACAAAAGCTAAAGAATATGGACAAATGTTACATACCATGTTCCTACAAACATATACAAGTGATAAAATAACAGGTTTTGCTTCACCATTACATATCTGAAGGGTATGCAGTTTGAATGCGGGATCTGTGTCATATAATTTAATGTTTGCTATCATTACTGACTTCACATTAATCTGACATTCAATTACTATGATCCTAAATACAGGCCCACAGAATGATTACCAAACCATGACATACAGGAAAAAAAAACTGTGCAGTGGACAGGTATACAAACACAGTATAGCAGCTATGTTGGAATATATATATTTATCTATATATATATATATATATATATATATATATATATATATATATACATACAGTACAGAAAAAACATAGTCCACTTACCTATTGCTGCAGCCCTTGTATGTTGAATCCCTGATGGTCTTATGAAAAGTAAAGGAAGACAGATGGCAACAGCACCACACATTTAACTGTACAACAGGGGTTAATACTTTTACTCATCTATATGTACGCTCAAATAAATTTTATTAGGAATGTGGTTAATATCTTTTAAACAAGCATAAAACTGCAACTATCTGAAATACCTCAAACCAACGCACATGCAGCTTGACACAACTATATACACTTATGAGAGAATGCAGAAATATTTTAATGATGATGTAACAAAGCATTCCTGGCAGCCTCACGTGTGATGCAGGAGTGGCACCCACATCCAGAACATATTGGCACAAGGATGACTGGGAACTGTGTTGTGTGGAGATGTGTGCCAGGACTCCCTCTGTGGAAGTTAAAGGGCCTGAACATTGCAGCTATCTCACTTACACCCCACCAATAAAGCAACCGGCCACATATTAAAATTATATACAGTATTACAGACTGACTGCAAGCATATTCTACTTATGATCTAACAAAGCCTACCTAGACGCTCCTCTTGAGTAGCAGGAGTGGCACCCATGTCAAGGACATACTGGCTGTTGGACTGCTGGAAGCTTTCCTGAGTGGGAATATTTGTCAGGAATTCGTTGGTGGTGCTGAGGGGTTGTTCTGCTGCAGGCCCACCACCAGTGACCTCATGATCATGTGCCACTTCAGCTGCATGCCTCCTTGCTGCATGGATCATGTTAGTAGCTCTGTGGTGCACCTGCTCAATGACCTCATGATCATGTGCCACTTCAGCTGCATGCCTCCTTGCTGCATGGATTATGTTAGTAGCTCTGTGGTGCACCTGTTCAATGACCTCATGATCATGTGCCACTTCAGCTGCATGCCTCCTTGCTGCATGGATCATGTTAGTAGCTCTGTGGTGCACCTGCTCAATGACCTCATGATCATGTGCCACTTCAGCTGCATGCCTCCTTGCTGCATGGATCATGTTAGTAGCTCTGTGGTGCACCTGCTCAATGACCTCATGATCATGTGCCACTTCAGCTGCATGCCTCCTTGCTGCATGGATCATGTTAGTAGTTCTATGGTGCACCTGCTCGTATGTTTGGCTCTGTTTACCCACCCTGTTGATATTTTGGACAAGGTCATCCTTGAGTTCTGCACACTCAGCCATTCCTACCCTCCCTCTTGACAGCAGAACCTGATAGTGTTGTCTGAGTGCATCTATAATCAGCTCATTTTTGGCCTCAGAGAATGGGACTCTATGAGTCAGGGGCATATTGTTTACTGAATGACATATAATGATAACACATATAAGGATCACACAAATACAAATCGTTATGCAGATTATGCAGTAGAGAAAGGCTCCCAATACTCAAAAGTGGATTAAACTGTACAGATTCAACACTCTGCAGTAAATAGCAAGGGTGGTTTCAAAACTAAGAGATTAACAAGAAAAAAATATTATTTATTGTGTCCTAACAGACACTGAGCTATGTCCCCCACCCAACATAACATTCCATTATAGTTTGTTCCATAGCAGGGCTTCATCTATCCCCTCAACCCCCATAACATAACAAATACTAGGGTTAGTAACAATGTTAAGTAAACAATGGGGAAGGTTAAAAGTACTATCAAAGGATATTTTCATGGAACATGTGTACATAGTTAGCACACAGCATTATACTTTATGCCTACCATGCATCCTCTGCACCTCTCACATTGCTGGTAAAGAAGGTCATGTAATGGGTATATTTCTAACAAATGCATACAGAGCTACTTTACACACTCATTATTTAGGTTACAAGATGAATAGATACCTGATGTAGTGCAATACTCCTCTGTTGAAATATAGTAAATCCGAAGAATTGTGTATCTCAGTTACAATCATGTACTGTCATCCACATCAGTTTGCCCAGCTACTCATTTGCCTTTTTATAAAAGAGGATGTCAATAGTTGATTGCATGTTTCCTACTCTGTGCTTCAGAGATGCTAATTACAGCTAATTACAACCAAGCCTGTGGAGCTGGTACACAAGATATACAAGCATTCATAATGTCTCCATTTCGTTCTTGTTTGTTCATTGGTGGATTGAGATAATACTGCAGTACAGACACAAAGTAGGCACAAACAGAATGTCATTACCTGCTGCTTTTTGAATACATCTGCTTGTAATACAGGCTGAAGACACTGCTGCTGCTGGCAAGAGCCATACATAGAGAAGATGAAAATTTTCCTGGGCACATAGACCCTGGAGGAATTAAGCAAACTCTCTCGGCATTGACTCACAGACAGAGACGAGTGCAGGAAGCCATCCCAGTGGGAAGTAAGGTATGTGTTTAAATACTATTTGTAGTCATTGGGACATTTCTCAGAGTGGCAGGGGGCATGCTTGATGTGTTACAGGCATCACCATCCATGATCTTTAAAACATCACTGCATGGTATGCTACAACATGGCAAATGAAAACATTATTTCTGAGTATATATTCAGAGGAATGCTACAATTGTATCATAGGTTCATAGGTTCATACTAGGCTATTTGCGGGGCAGTTTACAAGCCCTAGCCCATCATTGTGGCTTCACGCCACCTAGTATGTAGACATACCCATATACCCCATTTTTTTGCTTGCCTCTGCCTTCAGGTGACTGGGGGTAATCCCCTGGGGCATATCTGCGATTGCCCGGAGGGCACCATACAAGCTAACATCATTTTGGCTTACATACCCCTTTGAAATATGAGGGAACTATACCCATTATTTTTGCTACATTACACTCTGTGGAGCAGTGACACTGGGAGGTAATCCCTGTATCTATATCTCCCATCCATTGGTCAAGATTTCTCTTGAACAAGGCCAGCGAGGTGCTGCCTGCCTCCATATTGCGATTTTTGTTCCACAGCATAGGGAGTCTTTGGGTGATGAATCTATCCCTCCAGCACGTCCTATTAATAATAGTGCGTATCGAGGGTTTAAATCTCGCCCTTGAGTATGGGGTTTAAGTCTCCACGCCCTTGGCTCTGATGGATCTAGATTTTTTGAGGTGAAGCATATTCATCAAATCTGGGTTTGACATGGCCTTGCATGTTAGCCAAAGCTCACCTCTGTGAGCAATGATGGCGGCTGAGTAGAGCTGAGCAAGCGTGTGACTGGTGAAACTGGAGTTCTTTCAGTCGGGCAGCATAGGACAGATTTTGAGACCCTTTATCCTTTTGGGGTGGAACTTTTTGATTTTTGCTTGCTGGCCTCTCAGCTGCTGCAAGTGTCGGGTCAGATACATTCGAATGGGGCATTGTACTCAATCATTGGTCTGATGAGTGATGAGTAAAGGGAGACTATGACCTCCCTTGATCTAGATGAGAATCCCTTCATGATAAGGTGGGCAATGTAGAAGGTCTTCCTAACTACTTTAGCTACATGGGTGTCGAATGACAGACTACTATCAACCTGGGTCCCCAGGTCCCTGATAACTTCTTCTGTGCTCAGTGGATTGCCACCTATTCAGCAGCTAGGTAGCTAAACTTGTTTTTCCCGAAGGGTATGACTATGCATTTTTTGGCATTTAACTTTAGGCCATGGCTCTGGCATCAGTTATCCGTTTCTATGAGACCATTCTGAAGGATGTCTGTGTCAGATGTGTTTTTTCTCTAGGCGCCCAGTTTGCAGTCATCTGCAAACTTTGTCAATATAAACCACCCTGTGTTGCTTGTACTTCAAACCCTCCTGTGTTTGCTTGTGCTTCAGAAAAGTAGATGCCAAACAAGAGTGCCCAGGACTGAGCCCTGGCCCTGTGGGACTTGTATGACTGAGCTTTGAGTCTGACATGGCGCCAGCAACTCTGACCCTGTGGGTTCTGTCACTCAGCCAGTTTGCAACCCATCTTGCGATGTATGGGTTAACATTTAAGCTGATGAGTTTTCAATGATACCCAAGGGGGGCTATTGTGTCCGAGCCCTACAGCCAAATCGAGGTAGGCTGTATGGACTGCCTTTCCCTCATCAGTGGCTTTGGTGACTGTTTCGAAAAAGTCAACCAAGTTTAAAGGCATGATCTGACTTTGACAAAGCCAAACTGGGTTGGATCCAAAGTCTGCAAATTCCTATGTCTTTATTTATGAGGTCCATTATGATCCTCTCCATGGCTTTTGCAGATAAGGCTTGTCAAAGCTAATGGGCGGTAATTTCAGGGTCGGTGGAGGCACCGCCTTTGTGAAGTGGGACCACAGTTGCAGTGTGCCACTCCTGGGTACATATCCAGAGGTAAGACTTTGATTAAACAGCTGTCCTAGCTGTGGGTTTAATTCCTCATTGAGTTCATGGAGCACACAGCCGGGGACACCATCAGGTCCCATGGATGCTGTGTTTTTGCTTTGGAGAGCAGTTCTCATAGGCGTTGGAGATGTTTGGGGGCTGCAATCATTTGGTATAGATATCTCTCCTTTGGGAGGGGGAGGGAGTTTGCACTGAACCTGTCAGCCAGTATGTTGGCAATGTCTGTAGGATCAGTAATCTTCACATCATTTGAACTAGTTCTGAGCATATCTGGGAGTTTCCCTCCCCAGGTTTCTATATAGCTTGGTTTTCTAACATAATAAAGAAGGCCTTATGATTGTCTTTTGAGTCTTTAGCTATTTTTCTCTCAAAATTTGCTTTGGATGATTTTATGAGAGCTCTTAGTTTTTACTTATAGTGATCAAGGTTGTCTTACCTTTTAAGGATTTTGATTTTTGCTCTATCTTGTAGTAGCTTCCTCCTTTTGTTGTAGAGTTTGTTTATGGCTGGGTCCCACCACTGGTGACCTTGCCTTTGGTACAAAGAGTCTTTGTTTTGCTTGGGATTGCCTTATCCATGCAGTCCTGCAGGTGCTGGTAGAAGGCATTTGTAAGTGATTCAGCGGCTTGAGTACTGTTTTTTCATCAGCGCTCGGGGCCTAAAAGGAGACCACACTAGTCTTTAGAAGTGTGAAGTGGAAACTTTCGAGAGTCGGCTAGAAGTCGCCGAAGTTCTTTACAGTGGTCTTTTTTTATTTCAGGTGGGGGTGGGATGAGGACCTCAGCAGCGAGATTAGTTGTGATCTGATCTCACCAGTGAGGGTATACTTCCGGTGTTGAACATTGTGCTCCCATGTTCATGATGATGAGATCAAGTATGTTATCTCCTCTTGTGGGGATGGTGACTAGTTGTTCCATGGCATTTGAGTTTATGAATTCCAGGAACTTTTTGGGCTAGGGTGTTTGGGCTTGAGTAGTGTTCCCAGTCTATATTAGGGTAGTTGAAGTCACCTAGTATGATGGTGTTTGGTGATACATTTATCCCCTCTCTGAGTGTTCAGAGGAAGGCAGCAGAGGTTCCTGAGTTTGTGAGGTGGCCTGTACATGCTACAATTTGCAGAGCAGTCTTGCTTATGGTTAATTGCACCTGGATGGTCTCCGATGCATCATGCAGAAATCTGCCAGTCGTTTGTTTGGTGTCCTTGGCGAATAAATATGAATACCCCCTTTCTTCCAGTATTGTCTGGATTTTGCAGGGCGGGGCATGTGAGGTAAAAATCTGATAGTGCTGGGGTGCTCTCAGAGCCTTGAACCAGGTTTCTGTCACAGCACAGACATCGATGTTCTCCATACTGAGAAGGAGTCGTGCATTTTGAGGATTTAGACTTCTCGTAGATTTGAGATTTAGACTTCTTAGTTTTTCCTTTTTTTTTTTAGTCTTTGGTGGGTTTAGGTTTCTGGTTGAGAGGTTTAGCCTGAGCCTTTAAGGGCAAGAGCCTTGGCCAATATCGCGAAATCCAGGGTGCCAGGTGCAAACGTGCGTCCCTTGAAGTTTAGCGTGGCTTATGTCATCCCAGGCAGACAGACACTGGATCCTGGATCCCTTTGAATGACTTTGAGTCTTAAATTGTTGTTTAAATCTCGTATCTGTTTCTCTTATTCTTGTTCTGTGTGTTGGTGAGGGTAGGATACTGCTCAAGGGTCATACCTGCCTGGCTGGGGCTACATAATCAGAGAGCTCCTGTCTCTCTCTTTTCATGTGTAGAGGAGGTGGAGTGCTTGGGTCGTTTACACCAGCGTATGGGACATGACTGAGTCGTATTTGTACCCTGATGTTGAGACCTGAGTGCTTCGTTATGTATGATTCTGGCGCTAAGCGGGCAGCTTACTGTGACCTTCTCCTTACTCCAGTCTGTGGAGGCGGGATGTCAGGTGTGTCTGACTATGAGTCACCAGACTGTGTAGTGTCTGGCATTGTGTTTGGCCTTAAGGGCTGTGACTGTTTGACACTCTGACTGTGAGGTCTATGTGTTGCAGGTGTATTGCATTATCTTTAATGTGTGCCTTACATTGGAGTCATGTACACATGACAACAAGAAATGGGGAACAGGATAGTGTCTACAATAACCATAAAGTGTACAACTCTAACTGCCAGGGCATGTGGAACAGCATGTGTATCATCTGCCACATGTGTGCTGGTAAATCTGCCAGTTAACATGAATCCCATATGTGCCCCCTCCCAAATGCTCAAGATTTGTGGTCTGGGGAATATCTCACAGGCTCACATAGGGATAGATGCCTTGGATCCATACCCACAAAATAACAGTCAGTGCTTGTTCATACTAGCCAACATGGCTTTATTTATTTGGTGACTGAATAACGTATTCCCACTTAATATCCTTAAACACTGTAAAGGCAATACTACAGAGTTCTTTTAACACATGCTCAGTATCACAGCATTGGTCAGATGATTGCTCACTCACCAAGGAATACAGCATGTTAGCACAGTGTTGTATCTTTGAAAACAAGAATCATAACAGCCTGTGTAAGGAGTACATGAATTTTATTCCATGTTGAGCATTTCACTACATGTACATCTAACATGTATTACTTCAAAATAAAAGTACTTTCCCTGTTGAAGTTCCTTGTGTGCTGAATGACTGTTACTGCTTGCTACAGTGGTATATGTAAGAACAACTGCTTTAAGGCAACCATGCATTCCTCTGAATCTACGATTGCACATATATGAAGGCATATTCCCTGTGTCATAACAAATTGCACTGCATATATCATAAATTAATTTATTTTTCTGCATGTTGTCACTTAATTTTCTCATATTGAGCCTGTATGAACCTTACAATGAATACAAATGTAGCCACAAGCTATGTAACGTTTCCTGTGCTGTAAGCAGTTAAGTGTCACTTGCAGGTTCAGAGGGTCCTGGGTTCAAATGCAAGTAATGTAGCCTTTTTTTTTGTAATATGTCCTTGTAATAGCTAGCAATGCAATGAATTCTAGACATGTATATCTACATTCTTGCTGTGGGAAGACTGTGGGAAGACTGTCATAGTATCATGCAAACACATTACCTGCGTTTGTGCAATGGTAAGCAATGCACACCATTTTCAAATGTTGCAGGTCACAACATTCTGCATTCTCAGTATCTGTTATAACTGTTGTTGTTCTTCCTTCAGCTTTTCTAGGTTAGGGGTCGCCACAGCGGAACTCCAGTTTGCTAATGATTGGCAGTAGATTTTCATGGTGCCAAGGTGCCAGCTCGACGCCCAACCTTCAACAAAGGCACGCCCATTCACGCATGTCTTTCAAGCGCTACTTGACCGCGGGGAGGACATGCAGACTTCACACAGGAGGTGCTCCAGCTGAGAATCGAACAGGAGAACCTCTTGCTGTGAGGTGACAATGCTACCGCTGCACCACCGCGGCTAGTATCTGTATCTGTTATAACTGTAATTGGAGGGAAAAAAAATTGTACATTGGTGTTCATCCACATTAAAATGGCTGGTGTAAAGGGTGAAGGATTGAGATTTCATTCTCAAAGGTGAAAATGTTTGTTGGACTCCTAGTGAATAATTATGGTCGCCGTCTGTTGCAGAAGCACTATCATGGATCAGATTACTGTCCACTGTTACTGGTATCACCCCACACTGGAGAACAGTGTAGAAATCACTATAAAGACCTCAGGATGAGGAAGAGGGATACCCTCAAATATTGGATGGATGAATGTAGGACTGATGGCACTCCACAGATGTGGGAGTATGACTTACAGGCACTGCTTGAATTATGAAGCAGCTACATCTGTTTCTGATTGCTGATCTTAATGTGTTTATATGTTCCCACAGCTAATGAGGAGAGAATACTAAATGTGCGAGCCTTTGAGGGAAGACTGAGAAGGATGAGAGATGCAAGTGGTATGTATGCTTCAAAAAAGTACTGGTGTTTTACCATTAGGAGTAAATTCAGCTTATTGTTCTAAACACTTGTATCACTGTGAGTATGCATTGTCCATTGTAATGCAATAGTGGGCATGCATTAATATGTTTATCAAAACAGTCTGGTATTGCAGAGTAGACAGGGATTGTCCTTTGGAAAACCTACACTTCCAAACTATACAGAACACGTTCAGTTGATGTACATATTGCAATGTAAATCATTACATATACACCAGGGGCACCAAGAGCATGCTGCAGATTGTTATCATTATAACATGGCCTATATACCAGGGACAACAAGAGCATGCTGCAGATTGTTATCATTATAACATGACCTATATACCAGGGACAACAAGAGCATGCTGCAGATTGTTATCATTATAACATAATCTATATACCAGGGACAACAAGAGTGTGCTGCAGATTGTTATCATTATAACATAACCTATATACCAGGGACAACAAGAGCATGCTGCAGATTGTTATCATTATAACATGACCTATATACCAGGGACAACAACAGAAGGATGCAGATTGTTATCATTATAACATGACCTATATAGATTGTTATCATTATAACCTATATACCAGGGACAACAAGAATGTGCTGCAGATTGTTATCATTATAACATGACCTATACCAGGGACAACAAGAGCATGCTGCAGATTGTTATCATTATAACATGACCTATATACCAGGGACAACAAGAGCATGCTGCAGATTGTTATCATTATAACATGACCTATATACCAGGGACAACAAGAGCATGCTGCAGATTGTTATCATTATAACATGACCTATATACCAGGGACAACAAGAGCATGCTGCAGATTGTTATCATTATAACATGACCTATATACCAGGGACAACAAGAGCATGCTGCAGATTGTTATCATTATAACATGACCTATATACCAGGGACAACAAGAGTGTGCTGCAGATTGTTATCATTATAACATGACCTATATACCAGGGACAACAAGAGCATGCTGCAGATTGTTATCATTATAACATGACCTATATACCAGGGACAACAAGAGCATGCTGCAGATTGTTATCATTATAACATGACCTATATACCAGGGACAACAAGAGCATGCTGCAGATTGTTATCATTATAACATGACCTATATACCAGGGACAACAAGAGCATGCTGCAGATTGTTATCATTATAACATGACCTATATACCAGGGACAACAAGAGCATGCTGCAGATTGTTATCATTATAACATGACCTATATACCAGGGACAACAAGAGCATGCTGCAGATTGTTATCATTATAACATGACCTATATACCAGGGACAACAAGAGTGTGCTGCAGATTGTTATCATTATAACATGACCTATATACCAGGGACAACAAGAGCATGCTGCAGATTGTTATCATTATAACATGACCTATATACCAGGGACAACAAGAGTGTGCTGCAGATTGTTATCATTATAACATGACCTATATACCAGGGACAACAAGAGCATGCTGCAGATTGTTATCATTATAACATGACCTATATACCAGGGACAACAAGAGCGTGCTGCAGATTGTTATCATTATAACATGACCTATATACCAGGGACAACAGCGTGCTGCAGATTGTTATCATTATAACATGACCTATATACCAGGGACAACAAGAGCATGCTGCAGATTGTTATCATTATAACATGACCTATATACCAGGGACAACAAGAGCGTGCTGCAGATTGTTATCATTATAACATGACCTATATACCAGGGACAACAAGAGCATGCTGCAGATTGTTATCATTATAACATGACCTATATACCAGGGACAACAAGAGCATGCTGCAGATTGTTATCATTATAACATGACCTATATACCAGGGACAACAAGAGCATGCTGCAGATTGTTATCATTATAACATGACCTATATACCAGGGACAACAAGAGCATGCTGCAGATTGTTATCATTATAACATGACCTATATACCAGGGACAACAAGAGCATGCTGCAGATTGTTATCATTATAACATGACCTATATACCAGGGACAACAAGAGCATGCTGCAGATTGTTATCATTATAACATGACCTATATACCAGGGACAACAAGAGCATGCTGCAGATTGTTATCATTATAACATGACCTATATACCAGGGACAACAAGAGCATGCTGCAGATTGTTATCATTATAACATGACCTATATACCAGGGACAACAAGAGCATGCTGCAGATTGTTATCATTATAACATGACCTATATACCAGGGACAACAAGAGTGTGCTGCAGATTGTTATCATTATAACATGACCTATATACCAGGGACAACAAGAGCATGCTGCAGATTGTTATCATTATAACATGACCTATATACCAGGGACAACAAGAGCATGCTGCAGATTGTTATCATTATAACATGACCTATATACCAGGGACAACAAGAGCATGCTGCAGATTGTTATCATTATAACATGACCTATATACCAGGGACAACAAGAGCATGCTGCAGATTGTTATCATTATAACATGACCTATATACCAGGGACAACAAGAGCATGCTGCAGATTGTTATCATTATAACATGACCTATATACCAGGGACAACAAGAGCGTGCTGCAGATTGTTATCATTATAACATGACCTATATACCAGGGACAACAAGAGCATGCTGCAGATTGTTATCATTATAACATGACCTATATACCAGGGACAACAAGAGCATGCTGCATGTTATCATTATAACATGACCTATATACCAGGGACAACAAGAGCATGCTGCAGATTGTTATCATTATAACATGACCTATATACCAGGGACAACAAGAGCATGCTGCAGATTGTTATCATTATAACATGACCTATATACCAGGGACAACAAGAGCGTGCTGCAGATTGTTATCATTATAACATGACCTATATACCAGGGACAACAAGAGCATGCTGCAGATTGTTATCATTATAACATGACCTATATACCAGGGACAACAAGAGCATGCTGCAGATTTTTATCATTATAACATGACCTATATACCAGTGGGACAAAGAGCATGCTGTAGATTGTTATCATTATAACATGACCTATATACCAGGGACAACAAGAGCATGCTGCAGATTGTTATCATTATAACATGACCTATATACCAGGGACCACAAGAGCATGCTGCAGATTGTTATCATTATAACATGACCTATATACCAGGGACAACAAGAGCGTGCTGCAGATTGTTATCATTATAACATGACCTATATACCAGGGACAACAAGAGCATGCTGCAGATTGTTATCATTATAACATGACCTATATACCAGGGACAACAAGAGCATGCTGCAGATTGTTATCATTATAACATGACCTATATACCAGGGACAACAAGAGCATGCTGCAGATTGTTATCATTATAACATGACCTATATACCAGGGACAACAAGAGCATGCTGCAGATTGTTATCATTATAACATGACCTATATACCAGGGACAACAAGAGCATGCTGCAGATTGTTATCATTATAACATGACCTATATACCAGGGACAACAAGAGCATGCTGCAGATTGTTATCATTATAACATGACCTATATACCAGGGACAACAAGAGCATGCTGCAGATTGTTATCATTATAACATGACCTATATACCAGGGACAACAAGAGCATGCTGCAGATTGTTATCATTATAACATGACCTATATACCAGGGACAACAGAGCATGCTGCAGATTGTTATCATTATAACATGACCTATATACCAGGGACAACAAGAGCATGCTGCAGATTGTTATCATTATAACATGACCTATATACCAGGGACAACAAGAGCATGCTGCAGATTGTTATCATTATAACATGACCTATATACCAGGGACAACAAGAGCGTGCTGCAGATTGTTATCATTATAACATGACCTATATACCAGGGACAAGAGCATGCTGCAGATTATCATTATAACATGACCTATATACCAGGGACAACAAGAGCATGCTGCAGATTGTTATCATTATAACATGACCTATATACCAGGGACAACAAGAGCATGCTGCAGATTGTTATCATTATAACATGACCTATATACCAGGGACAACAAGAGCATGCTGCAGATTGTTATCATTATAACATGACCTATATACCAGGGACAACAAGAGCGTGCTGCAGATTGTTATCATTATAACATGACCTATATACCAGGGACAACAAGAGCATGCTGCAGATTGTTATCATTATAACATGACCTATATACCAGGGACAACAAGAGCATGCTGCAGATTGTTATCATTATAACATGACCTATATACCAGGGACAACAAGAGCATGCTGCAGATTGTTATCATTATAACATGACCTATATACCAGGGACAACAAGAGTGTGCTGCAGATTGTTATCATTATAACATGACCTATATACCAGGGACAACAAGAGCATGCTGCAGATTGTTATCATTATAACATGACCTATATACCAGGGACAACAAGAGCATGCTGCAGATTGTTATCATTATAACATGACCTATATACCAGGGACAACAAGAGCATGCTGCAGATTGTTATCATTATAACATGACCTATATACCAGGGACAACAAGAGCATGCTGCAGATTGTTATCATTATAACATGACCTATATACCAGGGACAACAAGAGCATGCTGCAGATTGTTATCATTATAACATGACCTATATACCAGGGACAACAAGAGCATGCTGCAGATTGTTATCATTATAACATGACCTATATACCAGGGACAACAAGAGCATGCTGCAGATTGTTATCATTATAACATGACCTATATACCAGGGACAACAAGAGCATGCTGCAGATTGTTATCATTATAACATGACCTATATACAAGGGACCACAGCAGCGTGCTGCAGATTGTTATCATTATAACATTACCTATATACCAGGGACCACAAGACCGTGCTGCAGATTGTTATCATTATAACATGACCTATATACCAGGGACAACAAGAGCATGCTGCAGATTGTTATCATTATAACATGACCTATATACCAGGGACAACAAGAGCATGCTGCAGATTGTTATCATTATAACATGACCTATATACCAGGGACAACAAGAGCATGCTGCAGATTGTTATCATTATAACATGACCTATATACCAGGGACAACAAGAGCATGCTGCAGATTGTTATCATTATAACATGACCTATATACCAGGGACAACAAGAGCATGCTGCAGATTGTTATCATTATAACATGACCTATATACCAGGGACAACAAGAGCATGCTGCAGATTGTTATCATTATAACATGACCTATATACCAGGGACAACAAGAGCATGCTGCAGATTGTTATCATTATAACATGACCTATATACCAGGGACAACAAGAGCATGCTGCAGATTGTTATCATTATAACATGACCTATATACCAGGGACAACAAGAGCATGCTGCAGATTGTTATCATTATAACATGACCTATATACCAGGGACAACAAGAGCATGCTGCAGATTGTTATCATTATAACATGTCCTATATACCAGGGACAACAAGAGCATGCTGCAGATTGTTATCATTATAACATGTCCTATATACCAGGGACAACAAGAGCATGCTGCAGATTGTTATCATTATAACATGACCTATATACCAGGGACAACAAGAGTGTGCTGCAGATTGTTATCATTATAACATGACCTATATACCAGGGACAAGAGCATGCTGCAGATTGTTATCATTATAACATGACCTATATACCAGGGACAACAAGAGCATTCTGCAGATTGTTATCATTATAACATGACCTATATACCAGGGACAACAAGAGCGTGCTGCAGATTGTTATCATTATAACATGACCTATATACCAGGGACAACAAGAGCATGCTGCAGATTGTTATCATTATAACATGACCTATATACCAGGGACAACAAGAGCATGCTGCAGATTGTTATCATTATAACATGACCTATATACCAGGGACAACAAGAGCATGCTGCAGATTGTTATCATTATAACATGACCTATATACCAGGGACAACAAGAGCATGCTGCAGATTGTTATCATTATAACATGACCTATATACAAGGGACCACAGCAGCGTGCTGCAGATTGTTATCATTATAACATGACCTATATACCAGGGACAACAAGAGCGTGCTGCAGATTGTTATCATTATAACATGACCTATATACCAGGGACAACAAGAGCGTGCTGCAGATTGTTATCATTATAACATGACCTATATACCAGGGACAACAAGAGCATGCTGCAGATTGTTATCATTATAACATGACCTATATACCAGGGACAACAAGGATATGCTGCAGATTGTTATCATTATAACATGACCTATATACCAGGGACAACAAGAGCATGCTGCAGATTGTTATCATTATAACATGACCTATATACCAGGGACAACAAGAGTGTGCTGCAGATTGTTATCATTATAACATGACCTATATACCAGGGACAACAAGAGCATGCTGCAGATTGTTATCATTATAACATGACCTATATACCAAGGACAACAAGCGAGTACTGCAGATTGTTATCATTATAACATGACCTATATACCAGGGACAACAAGAGCATGCTGCAGATTGTTATCATTATAACATGACCTATATACCAGGGACAACAAGAGCATGCTGCAGATTGTTATCATTATAACATGACCTATATACCAGGGACAACAAGAGCATGCTGCAGATTGTTATCATTATAACATGACCTATATACCAGGGACAACAAGAGCATGCTGCAGATTGTTATCATTATAACATGACCTATATACCAGGGACAACAAGAGTGTGCTGCAGATTGTTATCATTATAACATGACCTATATACCAGGGACAACAAGAGCATGCTGCAGATTGTTATCATTATAACATGACCTATATACCAGGGACAACAAGAGCATGCTGCAGATTGTTATCATTATAACATGACCTGTATATCAGGGATAACAAGCCCATGCTGGAATTGTTATCATTATAACATGACCTATATACCAGGGACAACAAGAACACGCTGCAGATTGTTATCATTATAACATGACCTATATACCAGGGACAACAAGAGTGTGCTGCAGTGTTATCATTATAACATGACCTATATACCAGGGATCACTAGAGCATGCTGCAGATTGTTATCATTATAACATGACCTATATACCAGGGACAACAAGAGCGTGCTGCAGATTGTTATTATTATAACATGACCTATATACCAAGGACAACAAGACCATGCTGCAGATTATCATTATAACATGACCTATATACCAGGGACAACAAGAGCATGCTGCAGGTTGTTATCATTATAACATGACCTATATACCAGGGACAATAAGAGCGTGCTGCAGATTGGTATCATTATAACATGACCTATATAATACAGGACAACAAGAGCATGCTGCAGATTGCTATCATTATAACATGGCCTATATACCAGAGACTACAAGAGCATGCTGCTGTTTGTTATCATTATAACATGACCTATATAATACAGGACAACAAGAGCATGCCGCAGATTGGTATCATTATAACATGACTTATATAATACAGGACAACAACAGCATGCCGCAGATTGTTATCATTATAACATGACCTATATAATACAGGACAACAAGAGCATGCTGCAGATTGTTATCATTATAACATGACCTATATACCAGGGACAACAAGAGCATGCTGCAGATTGTTATCATTATAACATGACCTATATACCAGGGACAACAAGAGCACGCTGCAGATTGTTATTTATTTATTTATATTTTATTTATTTATTGACATTTGTTAACCGGGTTTGTCCAACTGGGCATGTGGCCCATTTTTTGTGGAGACCCGAGGAGAAAAACTCCAGTAGTACATTTTTAACAAGTACAATTTTAAAGAATATTGATATAATAGCAGTTATAGCAAAAATATTCACATATGTTGGGTTACATGCATAAAGTTAAAGTTGCATTAAAAAGAAGCTAAGTAACACTTTTACATTGATATAGTTCAATAGGTCAACAATAAACATTTTTTTGTTTGTATAAAATTATGCAAATGCATAGTACACACATTGGAGAGACAGGTGTAATGAGGTACTAAGTATGTTCATTTTGAGGGTACATAAAGGGAAGGAAGACTAGGTAGGGTCATGGCAAGGGCAGGTCCTGGAATTGAGAAAATAAGCTTTTAGTTCATTTTTAAAGTGTGAGGTGTGGGAGATTGAACGTAAGTCAAGGGCAAGTTTGTTTCAAGCATGGGCAAGGGAGTGTTTGTAGAGTAGTTTGCCTACTGACCTTTTTGGGTGGTAGATATCAAGTAATTGTTGGCTAGAAGTACGGAGGGTCCAGAATGGGATGTAGATGGAGACTAAGGAAGCTAGAGATATACAGAAGGAGGGTTTACAAAGAATAGAGTGTAGCATATGAAATTGATAAGATAGCAGAAATTGGGGAAGTTCAAGCCATTGAAGAGAGTTTAAAGAAATGCAGTGGTGTGAGTTGTATGGGGAGTTAGTAATGAATCTGGCTATTTTATGGTGAGTCTGTTGGAGTCTGTTTAGGGTGGAGGCCTGGATATTGTTAAGAACTGGGGCATCATTTAAGAGGGAGGGGAGGAGGAGTGCCTGGCCCAGGGTAAGTGTAGATTCAGGGGTTAGAATTTTTTTGTTCCGATATAGCAGACCTAGTTTCTGTTTTTTTTTTTTTTATACATTGGAGTATGTGTAGGTTGAACTTTAGTTTGTTATTGATAATGACCCCTAGGAATTTTGTGTGGGTGTCAGGTTGGATAGTTGTATTGTTAGAAGATGTAATAAAAGAGCAGGTTTTGTGATGAGAAAGAGAACAGGGAAGGAAAAGTGGGAGTTTGGTCTTTTTGGGATTTAGGATCAATAGGTTGTGAGAGAGCCATTGTTCAGTGGATAGTAGGGCCTATTGGGTCAGGAAATGTAGTTCAGGAATGTTATTTGAGATGGATATAAGTGTGGAGTCATGGCATACTGAATAAGGGAGGATTCTTTGCATGAATCTTATCTTTATAACATGACCTGTATGCCAGGGACAACTAGAGCATGCTGCAGATTGTTATCATTATAACATGACCTATATACCTGGGACAACAAGAGCGTGCTGCAGATTATCACTATAACATGACCTATATACCAGGGACAACAAAAGCTTGCTCGGATTGTTATCACTATAACATGACCTATATACCAGGGACACCAAGAGCATGCTGCAGATTGTTATCATTATAACATGACATATATACCAGGGACAACAAGAGCATGCTGCAGATTGTTATCATTATAACATAACCTATATACCAGGGACAACAAGAGTGTGCTGCAGATTGTTATCATTATAACATGACCTGTATAACAGGGTCAACAAGAGCATGTTTATGATTGTTATCATTATGATGTGACCTATATACCAGGGACACCAAGAGCATGCTGCAGATTGTTATCATTATAACATGACCTATATACCAGGGACAACAAGAGTGTGCTGCAGATTGTTATCATTATAACATGACCTATATACCAGGGACACCAAGAGCATGCTGAAGATTGTTATCATTATAACATGACCTATATACCAGGGGCAACAAGAGCGTGCTGCAGATTGTTATCATTATAACATGACCTATATACCAGGGGCAACAAGAGCGTGCTGCAGATTGTTATCATTATAACATAACCTATATACCAGGGACAACAAGAGCGTGCTGCAGATTGTTATCATTATAACATGACCTATATACCAGGGACAACAAGAGCATGCTGCAGATTGTTATCATTATAACATAACCTATATACCAGGGACAACAAGAGTGTGCTACAGATTGTTATCATTATAACATGACCTGTATAACAGGGTCAACTAGAGCATGTTTATGATTGTTATCATTATGATGTGACCTATATACCAGGGACACCAAGAGCATGCTGCAGATTGTTATCATTATAACATGACCTATATACCAGGGACAACAAGAGCGTGCTGCAGATTGTTATCATTATAACATGACCTATATGCCAGGGCCAACAAGAGCATGCTGCAGTGTGTTATCATTATAACATGACCTGTATACCAGAGACCACAAGGGCATGCTGTGGATTGTTATCATTATAACATGACTTATATACCAGGGACAACAAGAGCACACTGCGGATTGTTATCATTACAACATGACCTATATACCAGGGGCAACAAGAGTGTGCTGCAGATTGTTATATTTATAACATGACCTATACACCAGGGACAACAAGGGTATGCTGCAGATTGTCATCATTATAACAGTGAACCTGTACTTATAACAGTGTAAAAGGACAGAGTGCTGGCATTATGCTGTAGTCTAAATGAAAATGCACTACTATTACACTGGTCACTGTTTGTGTTTTGGATAACAAATAGCACACTCCACAAATGTAAGCACAACTCTTTGCAATAATGTTTTACGTTATCTATAGTAACACTGAATATTGTTATGCATTCATAATGATAGCATTGGAGGTGCAGGCCTCTATACCTATGCCCCCAGATGGCCTGCTGTCAACTGTAAACATTGTACATGCAACATGCATATGCTCAAGATATGCAAGCATGAATGATTGCTGGGTGCAATATGATCTGTAGTATATAGTGTGTCTGTGTTAGCAATAAGGTAGTATTCAATGTAATAAAGGTATTGATTAGCATTTGTTCTTCGTTTAAGTAAATTGTAACATACTATAGTACATTACTTGTAGAATTGTATATTATCTGTAAAGTTACTAATGTTCGTCTCTTTTTTTCCTCTCACCCCTCCCATTCTCTTTTTTAATTTTGTTTTACTATATTATTATAGTATGTTTATAATCATATACACCATTACAGTATATATTCTGTATTTTTTATGTAAATGTAACTTTTTGCATTCTTCCATGTTATGTTTATTTAATTATTTTATTTGTATTTTTATGTCATATTACTACAGCATGGCTGGGTAGGACAGTTCTCCTGGAACGCCTTCACTCCCTCCACCAGCTACAGCATCAAGGCCCAGTACTTCTGGCCAGCAGCCTGGCAGTACCCTCCCACCTGTAGCCGCTGCCCTACCTGCACTCTCAGGTAGTTTTTCCCCAGATGATAGGCCTGTGGTTCCCTCTGGAGGCAGAAATGGAAGGGTGACCTTGTCACTTGAGCTGAACTGCCAGGTTTGGTGAATATGATTGTGTACCACACACTTGGTGCATGACTACCCTGAGTGGAGACACTGCTCTCTATTGTCATAATGAATAACACAAAGAGATGCTGTTGTCAGACAAAGTAGACATTGGCACAGTGAGGTGACAGTAATGACAGTCCATTGGGTGGGGACTTGATTCTCACTGTCACCAAACATGACATCCATAGGCTTATGATTCCCCCACCCCCACCTCAACCAAGGTGTTCACCTTCCTCTTGTGTCCTTCATTGAACCTGTCCTTGTCTTGTATGTCTTGTTTGTCTGCAAATGCTTCCTCACCTTCCTGACCTGCCTGACCCAGACTTGCAGACATGCATTGTGTACCACACACTTGGTGCATGACTACCCTGAGTGGAGACACTGCTCTCTATTGTCATAATGAATAACACAAAGAGATGCTGTTGTCAGACACAGTAGACATTGGCACAGTGAGGTGACAGTAATGACAGTCCATTGGGTGGGGACTTTATTCTCACTGTCACCAAACATGACATCCATAGGCTTATGATTCCCCCACCCCCACCTCAACCAAGGTGTTCACCTTCCTCTTGTGTCCTTCACTGAACCTGTCCTTGTCTTGTATGTCTTGTTTGTCTGCAAATGCTTCCTCACCTTCCTGACCTGCCTGACCCAGACTTGCAGACATGCCTATGTCCCTCCCCAACATTCCACTCTCTCCTTAAAAAAAATAAATAAAAAGGACTCCTTTCCCAAAAAAATATTGTCCCATGCATAGCTCCATTCTCAGATGTGCCTACCTGACACAATTTAGTCCAATTGGCTTCACAATGCAATCATTGTTATCACTGCAATCTCTGGAGGTGACAGTTCAAATACAGCTTAAAAAGTATACATGTGTCCAGTAGTTACTGTTGAAGAAATGGATAGCTATGGTTCCTCCCTACACCCTTCCTTTACATTCCTACCTTCCTGATACTTTGTTTTCCCCCTGCTTGCTCCCCATTTCTCCACTGTCCTATCATTCCATTTTCTTTGCAGCATCATAGCATGACTCTGCACAACGCTGTGCATTGCTAAGCAATGGCATAAAGGAGCTTATTAATTTAATTTGTATGTATTTTCAACTCAATGATGCTCGTTGTGCACAAACACTTAAACTGGAAGAAATATGTTGCTGTATAACAACATTCCAAACTCTCAAC
The DNA here is from genome assembly GCF_019279795.1 of Protopterus annectens. Lineage (NCBI taxonomy): Eukaryota > Metazoa > Chordata > Ceratodontiformes > Protopteridae > Protopterus > Protopterus annectens. Next base: position 786,580,980 of record NC_056751.1, on the reverse strand, counting down.
ACATATGCAAATGACAAAAATGAAAGAAATAGATAATGTTATTGTTGAACCTGTTCCCATCTGGACAATGAATGTGAGGTGAGGTCCTGTTCTATTGAGCTAAACCAGGACCATGCCCCATATGACACTTAATAAAGCCACAGGTGTTTACATATGTGCAGGTACATACCACTTAACAGTTTGTGTTCATTATGCTTTACATCAGTTGATGCTCAATTTATTGTGTGGCCCTGCGTATTAAAACAGTGATCTTTTACTTTGTGTTGCAGCTTATGGTACTGACTTCCATATTTTGTGTTACCACTTCTTCATGTTCGTGCATGGTGTGCACCAGCCTCAGACACCACATAAGGCACAGTAAATGAGGAAGATGTGACAGCAAAAGCAGGGTGATGGTTCACAAAGTTACAGTGTAACAGTCCATAAAGCATTACATGTGAAACAGCATGTGTTTCCCCTCAACAGCAGTAATGTGAACATTGAGATGCATCTGAAACAGTGTGTGCTGCTTAGCATTGAGCACACACTTTAAAACAACTACATTGGTTTATGCGATGATAACCGACACACACCTGCCATCAATCTATGAAATAGGTGAGTTCTAAAAAGTGCAGCTCCAATTTGAGTTCAGTTGTGTCAGCTTCAATCTCACAATAATATAAGTAATATATGCATGCCCTGGATTAGAACCCCGGGCCATCTGTACTCCAGTCTAATGCCTTACATATGTCCCCTCATGCATTTTACAGATGCTTGTGAAGAAAACTGCATAAAAATGCATTCTTTATGTTGCTCACCGATGCTGCACGTTGCTCAGCATCTCACAAATGTGCTTAATTGGGAAAATACACAAATCACTATATATTTTTTAGAATACAGCTGTTCATTAACTGACTCTGAGGCTTGACTGGTTAATGCATTGTTGCAGAGGTCCAATGTTACCAGAATAACTTTTATAAGTGTGTAGTATAGTCATATATATTTTTCCATATACTACTGCCGCTTAACTTGTGCAATAATTCTTTAAAGAAAAGAAAAGGGGATGATAGGACAGTGGAGAAATGGGGAGCAACCAGGGGGAAACAAAGTATCAGGAAGGTAGGAATGTGCAGGAAGGGTGCAGGGAAGAACCATAGCTATCCATTTCTTCAACAGTAACAACTGGGCACATGTACACTTTTTAAGATGTATTTGGACTGTCACCTCCAGAGATAGATGGGTGATAACAACATAATTGGGTCATTAATCCAATTGGACCTCATTAGGTATGTCAAGTAGACACATCTGTGAAATGGAGGTCTATGTATGGGGCGATATTTTTTGGGGGGACAGATGCTCTTTTTATTTTTTTCTTTTCAGGAAAGTGGAATGTTGCTGGAGGAACGTCGGTAAGTTTTGGGCAGGCAAGTTGGGAAGGTGAGGAAGCATTTGCAGACAGACAAGACATACAAGACAATGACAGGGGCAGTGAAGGACACAAGAGGACAGGGAGCACCTTGATTGCTATGAGAGTATGGAAATTGAGGTCTCATTGATGTCAGCACAGTAACAGTGCGACTGAAATCCTCACCCATTGGACTGTCAGCACTATTCCATCACTGCTTCAGTGATTTCAGTGGCTGACATCTTGGCCTACATCCTGTCTGACATGCAAGGATGGACAGCATGCTATCCATTCAGTGTAGGTGTGTGCCCACAGTCTATTGCACAGTCCTACACATCACATATGGTAACTCCACATGGGTGATGTAGGCAACCTCCCTGACTCTTCTCTAGGGGGACAGACATGGCCCTTAGGGAAGATCTACCTGATCATCCAGGTAGGGCAGGGGCAGTGGGGGGGGGGTTGCCACCAGATGGCAGCCCAGACGTGCTGGGCTTTAGTGCTGCAGCCGGTGGAGTGAACATAGGTGGATCACAAGGAACTGGCCTACCCTGCTGTGCTGTAATATTAACATAAAAAAATTTAAACAACATTAAACAAATTTAAAAAAAAATCTACAGAAAGAAATATAAGAAAACATAATAACAAAGGTTAAATAATATTAATGCAAACAGAAATATACATAATGAAATTCAACATAAACACAATAAACAAAACATAAGAAGTGATAAAAATTATATAAATAAGGTGAAATATGATAAAAGAAATAATATTATAATAATAAGACATAAATCATAATAAAAATAAGTAATACATAAATAACAAAAAGAAGATATGTGGTGGGGTGAGAGAAGAAAAGGAGAACATTAACGACTTCACAAATTATACAACAACCTTTCAAGAATAACTTTATTGTCTTTTGATACAGTCTGCTATAAACAATTACAACTGCTACCAAAGCCCTGTTTATTTGGACTACATGTACAGTGCTTAGACATGACAGCAGGCCAGGTCTGGAGGTCTGCACTTCAAATGCTTTAATGACCATTACATAACAGTACTATATTTCTATTGATGTAAAGCTAACACAGTAGTGTAATCAGATAATTTTAATATTTGGGAGTGTGGTATTACAAGCCACAAGCAGTGTCTTCTGTAATACTGTACTCTTCCACAGCCAGCTTGAGTATTTTCAAGTAATACATGTAAATCATACCTACACATCATCGATTTGCTGGTGTCAGGACAGGGATTGTTTATTTTACCTGGTCTAAGGAGAGAGTTAATGGAGTTCCAGAACCTTTTGGGATTTCTTGAGTGGTTTTCTTGTAGTTTGATGTAGTAAGATTTTTTATCAGTAATGACTAGTTTTTTGGCAAGGTTTCTTAGTTGTTTAAACTTAAGGAACATTTCAGGCTGTTTGTGTTTAAGGTAGGTTTTCCAGGTTTTCCTCCTTTGAAGCATAATCTTTTTCGTGTCATTGGTGAGCCAAGGGGTGGTTTTATTTTGATTCTTTTTCTTCTTATTGGAGTTGGGAGTTAAGGATAGTTAAGAACGTGGTGTTGAAATAGTCGACAGCTTTGTCTAGAGGCAGAGTTTTTAGGGGGTTTCAGTTAGTTAGCTTAAGGGAGTTTGAGAAAGAATTTTGATTGAAGTTAGTTAGGTTACAAGCTTGAATAAATTGGTGAGAGAGAGGGGAGGAGGGAGTAGCTCGAATGGAGAAGGCAGGGAGGTGGTCTCCTAATGGGTCAAGATTGACACCAGATTTTATAACTTTGTTAGGATGCGATACTAGTATCCAGTCAAGTATGGCGCCAGGGGGGATTCGGTTTGTTAGGTCTAGTAATGGAGTTAGTAAGTTGAGTGAACTTGAATAGGTTGATAGTTATGGAGGGATTAGGGTTACTTATTTTTCCCCAGTCAATGTTTACATCTCCCAAAGTAAAGGTTTCTAGTTTAATGTTAGATGAGGACCATGAGAGGATGTCTTCCAAAGTATTGGTATTGTTACCAGGAGGAATGTAGAGGGAAATAATACAGATGCTTTTGTGGTTGTTTATTTTTAGTATGCCAATAACTAGTTCTGCATTATTAAAAGAGGGGATGGAGTTAGGGTATGGGGTCATGGTTAGGAGGTTAGAATAGATTAAAGCAACTCCACCTCCTCTTCTATTAGTGCGGTCAGATCAGAGAGAATGAAATCTTGGAGGTAGGAATTCAGAGTCATTAATGTGAGGTTTTAGCCAGGTTTCAGAGATGGCTGCTATGTCTGGGGCGTTATGGGTGAGCCAGGCACGGAAGAGTGTTAATTTATTTTTTAAACTTTGTGCATTGATTGTGACGAACTTGAGGTTTTTATGAGTAGTTTTATTGTTGGTGCAAGGCTGATTTGTGGGAGAGAAATTTTGACCTGGATTAGGGTGTATGTCGCCAGCTAAATGAAGGCAAGTATAATTGGGGATATGTTTATTAGATTTGTGTTTTGATAGATGATATTGGTAGTGAGCTGGTTTAAGTTTGTAGTTGTTGTTAGAGATTGGAAAAAGTTTTATCTTTAAGAGAAGGAGAGGGTGGGAGGGAACTAAAGATGCTGAGATGTTGTAGAAGTGGGATGTGTGGTGGTGCAGGGGAGTCAAAGGGGGAGAGGGCACATGGGAGTTTATATAGGAAGTTAAATGGTATAGTGATAGTAGAAGCAAGATGAAGGGAGAGAAGAGAAGGACTTTGGAAGGAAGGCTGAGCATGGTAATGGGAGACAGTCAATGTTAAAAGAGAAGGTGATATGACATTTTGTGTCGGGAGTGTGGTATAGAGGGTGGAGAAGGTGGGAGGGTTAAGGGTGTATCCTGATTGGCTGGAGAAGAGAGAAGGCCTAATAGTAGGTGTATCCTGGTTGGGGGGGTGTGACTATTGGGCTAAGGATAAATGTAGAACCAGTGGGAGCGGATGGGAATTGGGGGCAGGGTAGGGGAGCGGAGTGAGCCCGCAGGACGAATGGAGCGGGAAGAGCCAAGAAGGCGGGAAGGCCCAAAAACAATCAGTGACCTGAGGCAGGAGAAGGAGAACTACTGCAGGGGTGCAAGTATATGGATTACAAACCTCTTTTGTACTAAAAACTCTTAGTTTCTTAATTTATTGGGGAAAACTTTCTAGTAAAACAAGTATATGTGTATGGAGAGATCAAAGTACAGCTTTCTTGGTGAGGGGCAGAGACACTTTCTAAAACAGGTATATGTGTGTGGAGAGATAGAATTACAGCTTTCTAGGTGAGGGGCAGAGACACTTTCTAGGTAGAGTTAGTTAGTGGAGAGTAAGGGGGAAGTTATAGCTGGGCTTAATTATTAGGAGTATGCTGCCACCTAGTGGAAAAAGGAGGGAGGTGCACTGTGAGGAGATGAGAGGTTCGGTATATAGAAGTTAGATAGAGGTAATTATGGGGAGTAGACTGTAAGCCAAGGATGGGGTTGGGGGGGGCCGGTGCAGTGACCACTGGTAGGCTGCTTTTACGCATACCAAGGTAGAATGCTGCTCAAGTAAAGTAGATGCTAGAGAAACATATGTAAGACAGAGTACATACACTGAGTCTCTTTTGGGAGATAGGGTCCCAGTAAACTTAATATAGATCAAGTAGACTGTCCACCGCCATCTTCTCTTTGAAAGGAAGGAATATTCTGTTTGATAGTGAAGAAGGGGAAAAACACCTTGGGGAATGGCTGTAAAGAAGAGTGAGAAAAAAAAACAAATAGTTAGAAAAATGGGGTAGGGGAAAAATAGGGAAGAAGGAGAGAGCAGAAAGTAGTGGATGCAGAGTAGAGGAGGGGTGTTTATAGTGTGGAGTAAAGTGGTAGAGAGGAAGGATAAAACGTAAGGCGGAAACAATAGTGCAGCAGAAGGTCTACAGGTTATGATAAATTTATGGTCTCCTATTCAGTTGTCTAAGTTACATTTAAATATGGTCATTGAGGAGCTCTGTTTTACGTGAATTGGGAGTTTTTTTCCAGAGGAGTGGTAATCTATGGGAGACATCTATCCCTCCAGCATGTCCTGTTAATGTCACAGGCTAAGTTAAGATCCCTAGATCGAGTGAATCTGGTTCCATTTGACTTGTGGATGTGCAGCATTTCCATTAGGGCAGGGTCCGAGACTACTTTGTAGGTCAGGCACAAGTCGCCTCTCAGCAGCCTATAATATACAGAGTACATTGACAGGACCTTTAGGCTGTCCATGTTGGTCATGTGTTGAAGACCCAAAATTTTCTTGATGAGAAACCTCTGAGGTCTCTCCAGTTGCAGAGGGTGTCTGGTGAGGTACATACAGAAGGGAGCAGTGTACTCTATTAGTAGCCTGATGAGGGATGAATACAGGGAAGTTATAACATCCTGAACTCTGGATGCAATGCCCTTAGTTATGAGATGTGCAACATAGAAAGCCTTCCTTACCACTGTGGACACATGGTGATCAAAGTTTAGGTTGCTATCAACCTGTGTTCCCAAATCTCTCAATGCCTAAGGGGATACTGTTAATATTGTAATTTGCCGGGACTTCCACTTTGCTGAAAGAGATGATAATGCAATGTTTTGCATTTAGTTAAGTCCATGGCTTTGGCACCAGTCATTTGACAGTGTAAGTCCTTTTTGTAGTACGTCAACATCATTGGGGGACTCAATGATTGCACCTAGTTTGCAGTCATCAGTGAACTTCGTAAGCCACAGGCCATCTATTTTAATCTCAACTTTTGAGAAATAGATTCCAAACAGTAGGGGGCCCAGCACAGATCCTTATGGTGCACCACTGGTAAATGGTCTACTAGTAGAGGTGAAATCCCCAAATTTGACTGTATGTGTTCTGTCGGTGAGCCAGTTGGTTATCCATCTAGTGACATATGGGTCAATCCCCAGCTGGGTACGTTTCTCAATGATGAGTGGGGGATTGTGTCAAAAGCCTTGGCTAAGTCAAGATAGGCTGTACATACAGTTTTGCCTTCATCAAGTGCTTTAGTGACATTTTCAGAGAAGTTCACCAGGTTTAATAAGCAGGATCTACCCTTAATGAAGGCAAATTGAATTGGGTCAAGAGTTTGAAGGTCATCTATGTCTTTGTTGATAAGGCTCATGAGGTGTATGTCCATGACCTAGCAGATAAGGCTGGTTAGGCTTATGGGACCATAGTTCCCAGGGTGAGTTGATGGACCCCGTTTGTACAAGGGCATTACTGTTGCTATTTCCCACTCTGCTGGGACAAAGCCAGTACTTAGACTGTGGTTGAAGAAAGTGCCAACTGGTTCCTCTAGGTCTTATTTTAGACCATTTAGCAGACAGTCTGGGATGTTATCCAGTTCCATAGAGGCTGTGTTTTTAGCTATGGAGTGTGCAGTTTTTACCTATGTTTTGGAGATACTGAGTAGAAAACTGGTGACAGGTATGCTTTGGGGTATGTCTGATGGGGAATGGGGAGTGAAATTTGCAGCAAATCTGTCTGCTAGCAGGTTGGTGATATCCCCAGGGTCAGTATGAGTGGTGCCATCCACTACTAATTCGGCACAAAGCTGAGTCTTCCCTTTTAGATTTCTGACATAGCTGAAGAATGCCTTGTGATTATCCTTAGCTGAGGATGCTAGTTTAGATTCAAAATTGACTTTAGAGGACTTTGCAAGATATCTAAATTGCTTGATCAAGCTGTGTAGGGTGTCCTTCGTCTGCTGAGTCAGTTTCCTCTTGTGATACTAGTTTCTTCCTCTTGTTGTATAACCTATTTATGCTTGATGTCCACCAGGATGACTTGTTTTTTGTGAGGACCTTGTTTTGATCCATTCAGGTACAGCCGAGTCTATGCATTTGTATAGATTTTTATATAAGGGATTTGTGTACACCTCTGTATAGGAGTCATTGTTGAGATTGGTAACAGGGGGTTTGAAACTATTGATGCCATCACTTAGGAAGCTATAGTTTGCTTTGGAGAAAATGTTCATCCTTTTTGCTCGGGGGGGGGGGGGCAGGTATGATCATTACTTCAAATGAGACTGATTTATGATCTGAACTTACCAGGAAGGGCAACACACAGGGGGTAGTGCAGAGACTCCCTGTGTTGATGAGTACTAAGTCTAAGACATTCAAGCCTCTTATGGGGGTGTAGACTATATCTTCCACAGCATTTGTATTAACAAAGTCCAGGAACCTTAACGTGAGGGTGTTTACTCTCATATATGACTCCCAGTCAATAGAAGGATAGTTGAAATCACCCATGGCCAAGGTGTTTGGCTGTATAATGAGTGACTCAAGTAAACCCAGGAAGGCAGAGTGGTTCTCATGGTTCATTGTGGATGACCTGTAGCTAACAATGATATGGGAGTGGGTTTTCCCTACAATTAGTTGGACTTGGAGTAGCTCTAGAGAATCATACTGTTTTACCAGTCTTGAGGTGTATTTGTCTTTAATGAAGATGGATACACTTCCACATTTGGTTCTTTCATCCTGTTTTTGAGGTGCATGGCCGGGGTGGTCTCTGTGGCCTTGAACCATATCTCTGTGACTGCACAGACTTCGGCATCTTCCAAGGTAAGGAGTGCTTCCAGCGAGTGCAGTTCCAGTTTAGATTCCTAGCATTAAGAAGCATAACTTTCAGTTTGTCTGTAGTGGATTTTTTTACATCAGACATTTTGTTGTTATGACATTGCCTAAAGAAGGCACTATGGCTGAGGCAAGTGCCTTTGCCAGTAACTGAAAGCCAACAGATGAGAGGTGAAGATCATCTCTGGCAAAGCAGCATGGTTAGTCGACCATATCTTCCCAGGCTGACAGATACTGGATCCCCTTGGACTGACACCAGAAGCTAAGCCAATTTTGAAGTCAATAATTTTTTGTTTATATCGAGGCATCATCCTGGGTGAAGGTAGAATGCTGCTTAGGGCTAGGGACATACCTGCCTGGAACACATAATCTGAGAGCTCAGTCATGTCTGTCTTCATATAGTCCAGTGAGGTACATCTCAAGTCATTCACTCCTAGATGGACTAGGACAGAGTCATAACAGTACTTGTTCTTAAGAGACTTGAGTGCGTGCGTGATCTGATGGATCCTGGCACCTGATAGGCAGCTGAGAGTGACCTTCTCCTTGCCCCACCTGGTGTGGGGAACATCTGTGTGTCTCACTATGGCATCACCTATGACCAAGACATTTGGTTTTGGGTTTTGCCTTAGGAGCTTATTGGTTGAGACACTGTATTGTGTATTATTATGTACAGTGGATTCTTTTGGGTTTGCAGTGTGTGTAGTAAGTTTGCATTGGGAAGTCTCTGATCTTTAGGTAAGCTTCTAGTGAGTACCTCTGCATACGTGGGTTTATGTGTTCTGAGCTTGTTATGTGCAAGTCGTGAAGTGTGTTTGCTGTCAACCTGTTTGATATCTGGTTTGCTGTTATGTTAGAGAATTGATTCCATACTCATAGTATAGATACATCTCTCACATGTTGTATTTGTTGGTTCTAGGAGTAATTGGTTGTCAGTCTACATGAGGCAAATGTTACATTGCCTCACAATGTCCATGTTAATCAGGCTGGCTGAAGAAAGGGTGGGAAACTATCCATCCATTATGGCAGGTATATATTGTAGTAACTAGTGAGGAGTGGCTAGATGGACCAGGTTTAAGACTAACAAAAAGTGTCTATTTTAGGGGTTATAAAACCCAGTGCTTCACAGTACATAACTGAGTTGCTTGCAGGGCAGCAGTGTACAACTGTGTCACACACAGTGAAGCAGGGGAGCTTAGGAGGGGTCCCTAGGAGATATCTAGGGAAAATTACCTTTCTAGGTGTTTGCTTCTATGCACGGCACTACACAGCAGTGTTATACCCTGTTGCACAATGCACAGCTACGTGCAGACATAGGGCTTAAATACAAGTGAAGTTAAATGATTTTAAAACAAAGTAACCAAAGGGAAAGGCCAAGACTGAGCCTTATTTCAGCAATCCCCAACTCAGATGAGTCCTAGGCTGCACACTTCTGCCTCAAGGATGCAGGGGGGGGGCCTTCTTAATGTAAGATGGCTGGTTTTAGTGTTCAAAGGATACCAAAGAGTCTAGATTAAGCAAGTCTGAGTGTAGCCTATGCTATAAAATGCAGCAGTACTATAATTTCGAGGTACAGAAATTCACAGTCACAAGTCAACATAGAAACAAAACAAAAAAAATGGTTTAAATAAAACAGTAATTCAGTATGTTTAACTTGTGTCCTCCCAGGCAAACATACACTCCCACATTCTTTCATTTTAGTTTCTTTGTTCGGTAAAAAAATGTGTAATTCTACTTGAGAATTTGTCATTTACTCTATTCATTTCTGTATTCAGAAAGTACAAGATTACAGTCCTGCTTTACATATTTCTTTCCTGATGTTCATTACTGGATGAGTCGCTATATGTGACTGTATGAGACAGGATATTTTTTTTTAACAAGAAACATCTTTATTAAATTATTACTTAAGACATAGTCAGTCATACACATATAAATGAAAACAAACCATACTGACATATTTTAGTTGCAAACATAATACATCACTTATAATCTACCCAGTCACTGTCAGTCAAACATTATATAGTTCGTTCAAATTCTGCCTTCTTTTAAATCTTATTCCTCCTCCAAAACATTATTCTGCATGCATTTATTATTTATTTATTTTACATTGGTTGACTGGGAGTATCTGACTGAGCTGAAGCTCTTTTTCAGCAGAGGCCCGGGGAGAAAACCTCCAAGTAATACTAATTAATAGTAATTTTTAAAGTTCCAAGGTAATTTAATGACACATGCAATAATACATAATGCTAAAAGTCAAATTGAAACATCAAGAGTATTGTGTTACAAATAAATTTATAAATGCATAGGAAGTTACATGAAAAGCATAGGTAGTTTTGTTATTTAGGCTGGATGTTATGTAATATATGAACTGTAGCCGTGCCTTAAAAGGTGTTTACAGAGAAAGGAATGGAAAGAAAAGTGTAAAGGTGACTAGAGGAAAAAGTATGGAGCAGGTTAGAAAGGACAGAGGATGATTATGAGACTGAACAGTAAGGAGAGGCGAGAAAGAAGGTATTTTAGCGAGATGAGTGACAACAGTAGCAGGTCCATTGCAATTTAAAGTACTCTTTTGTGGCCGATTTAAATTGTTTAGGATGTGTAAGAGTTCTGATTTCAAGAGGAAGTTTGTTCCATGCTATAGAGGGGTAGTAGCTGTATATGTTGCAACCAGATTTAGGCTTGAATTTATAGACATATAATAGATCTTGGGTCAAGCTCCGGAGATGTCTTGTAGAGGAATAGTGGAAGATGAGGGAGCTTAGAGCTGGACAGTAGGCTGGCTGATATAAAATGGAGTGCATGATTTGGAGCTGAGAGAAGACAAGCAAGTGAGGTAGTTCAAGCCAAGTATTTAAGGGAGAGACAGTGGTGGGATTTATAGGTTTGTTGAGCTGCAAATCTAACTATCTTGTGATAGGTTGATTCAAGTTTAGTAAGTAGAGAGGAGTTAAGATTTGTGAGAATTTGGGAGCAATATGTTAAGCAAGTTAGAAGGTAAGCATGTGTGAGAGTTATCCTAGCTTCAGCGGTGAGAAATTTTTTTATTTCTATACAGCAGCCCTAGTTTCTGATGCATTTTCCTGATACAATTATTTAAGTGAAAGTTGAATTTTAGCTGATCATCGATGGTAACACAGAGAAGTTTTGTGCTGGATTCGACTTCAATAGGGGTATTGTTAAGGTACATTATGGAGAAGGAAGATTGGATGTGGTTGACTGTTTGGGGAGAAAGAATAACAGTTTTATTTTTTCAAGGTGGAGGATGAGCTGATTATTGGAGAGCCATGTCTCAACTGAGTTAAAGGATGACTGGTTAGCAGATAAGAGTTCAGATGGTGAGTTGGCAGTGGTGATGACTGTAGAGTCATCAGCGTATTGGACTATGGAATACTGTGGGCATGAGAAATAGAGTAGGTTAGTGAAGATATTAAAAAGTAGTGATCCAAGCATGGATCTTTGAGGGACACTCATTTTTACTGGAAGGGGAATAGATAGTGCAGAGTGCTATCTCACTGATTGCAGTCTGTCGGTGAGATAGCTGGAGAACCATGTAACCTTATCTGGTGAGGTTAAGGTCTGTTAGTTTGTTTAGTAGCAGAGAGTGAGTGACAGTATCGAAAGGCTTTGAGAGATCAAGGAATAGAGAAGAGATAACGTTTATGATCATCTCTGACTAAAGAAATTGTATTGAGGAAGGTTAGTAGAGCTGTGGTGGTACTATGGGTCGGTAACAATGCTGTGTAGGTGTGAGTAGTTTTTCCTGTATGAGATACTGCATAACTTGTTTGTGTAAATCTTTCTCCAAGACTTTAAAGAGAGAGGAGAGGATAGTAATAGGTCTGAAATTGCAGATTTCCAAGGAGTTACCTCCTTTATGAATAGGTAGTGTGTAGAATTGTTTCCAGATTGATGGGACTGTAGATTCAGAGATGAAATGATTGATAATGATAGATACAGGCAGAGCAAGAGAGTGAGCTGCTATTTGGAGAAAGTATTATGTGATGTCAGTGGATACAGAGCATGGTTTTAACTTAGAAAGCAGAGTTTTGATGTAGGTAGTAGGAACAGGCTTAAGGAAGAAAGTGTTTACAGAGTTAGCAGTTGAAGAAAGTTCAGGGCAGTTGGGAGTATTGGTGTTAGAGAGGTTGGGGTTGGGGTTAAATAACTTGGATATTGATTCTGTAAAATAGGTGTTGAAGGTGTTGGCTGTCTCTTCAGGTGATTTGTCTGGGCATGGGTTGGGTGAATTAGGGTTGCATTATTCCCACAATTCCAATTTTTTTCTGTGTAATTTGCTCCTGCCCTTTTCTAACAATCCCGTTTCCAGTTATTTTTATCTCTGTTACTATATTCACTACTTCTAGTACAGTTGGTTTAGACTTTGATTTCCATTTTCTAGTAATTGCTTTTCTGGCAACCACCAGAATTAGACTCAGCAAGACCTTACTTTGTCTAGGCAATATGTTGGTAAAGATTCGATGTGCTGAACTCTCACTTGTTGTGAAAAAGTTCAACATTTTTGATTTGCAAACTGTGGCCTATTATGTGTGATAAGTATGTCAAGAAAATAACTGGCTTCATCATTGTTACGACACTATCTTTTTGATGACCTCTTGGTACTTTTAATAGTGGATAACACATACCAATTATTTTCTTTCTTTAAAATAAAGTCTGAAGTTATTTTACTCCATTCTCTGTCAGGAAATTCATCATTTGGAGTTGCTTCTCTCGTACATGTTACAGATGTCACAGTTGTTACCATCAATTAATCTGTCTGGACATTCCTGCTTAAAACGTAATGTCACCTACATTTTTGTGTGACAGTTCTGAAGTGCCCTTTACATATTTCCTCTAACACAACTGTTTAGCTGGTTAGGTTGTTACTAGATTTAAACATCAGTCGCTGTGGTTATTGTCCTTTTTCTTGTCAGTTGGACATCCTGCTACTATATTTTTCAACAACTGCAACTCTAAATCATTTTTAGTGTGGTGAAATATTCTGTTAACTCATTAGCACTACTAGGTCTGCACAACGTCTCCCTTTAAATAAAGACAAACTTTGATTCAGCTGTGCTATTCCATATCACTCTGCATAGCATTCTGCTCCTGTGACTGTAAACTCTGCCACACCTCTCAACTGTACAGATTTTCGCAGACTGTTCAGATTTTAGCCTCATGTTTTTGGTGTATTCCTCATAAAATTGTCAATATTCAAGCAAATATTTGAGGACTGAAGTCAGAAAATAATGGCAGATATTTGAGTTTCATACATTATACTCCAGAAAATTCATGCTAATGCAAAACCTGTTATTCTAGTGACTTTCTAAGTTTATAAGAGCAAGATTTAAAAATTGTCCCTATTTTTGGACCTTTGTTCCCCCCTTTATTTATAGCTTTGTCCATATTTCTTGCTGTAAGAGGTTGAGAGGTATGCTCTGCACTACATAAAAGTTAATATTACTGCATCTGTAAATACGCGAGTCACTGTTTCTACAACTCTGTAAATCTTTGTGCTGCTGTCTGAAACATTGTCTGTTACTGACTGCATTCTGCCCTCTAGTGTAATGCTCATGTATCTGTATTCTGTGAATTCCCTCCATTATGCCCACTAACTCACACAAAGCCCTTCCAAATAAGATGAGCTGCTAAACGGAAATAATAATGGATATGTCTTACCTATAATGACTACATTTATTAGTCCTTCATTTAATCACGTATCATTACATCCAAGACAGATTATGCCTAGCAGTGGTGCAGTGGTAGCGTCGTTGCCTCACAGCAAGAGGTTCTCTGGTTTGATTTTCGGCTGGGGTGCCTTCTGTGCAGAGTCTGCATGTCTTCCCTGAATTTGTGGGGTTTTCTCCCATGTTACAAAGACACACGTTGGGAGCATTTATCCCCAGGCCTCTGCTGAAAATTGGCTTTGTTCTAAGTCAGACTTTCCTGGTAAACAAATACAATATAAGGCATTAGGTAACAAACAGTTTAGACTGTTAGTGGGTATTGAACTTGAGGATAATACCAAGCTTCTAAAGACCACCAACATGGCACATAAAATTTCAAAATTTAGTGCACTTTGGAGATGAAGTTTTATTTCACTACCATTGGCCATGTACTGAAATAAAGTCCCCAATTCTATTAGAGGGTCTATCTCTACGACCATATTCAATGGATCTCGTGTCTTGTATGTGGGGTAATTTGTCTTTAAAACTACTGTTTTTGAGACTAGGTGTTATTCACAGTCCTGTGCTTCACATATATGCAATGGCAGTTGTAGAATAGCAACACAATGTCTGTATGTAAGTCAGCTAAACTGGTTTTGTAAAACTTCATTCCTACAATAAAATACCCAAAGCAGTTATATTTGGAACAAGCCACATGTACATAAAATCACAGATACTTTTGGTTATTTTCAGGCATGGATCTCTTGAAAACTTCTATGAGAATTTGGGTTAAGCTCAGCAGAGCTACACTATCCCATAGCTAACTTAAACTGTTTTAAGGTTTTATCCATTTGCTGAAAAGGGTGTCCTTATATAAGATTTAAAAGGGGGAAGATAGGAAAGCTGGATATAAGGGAGAGAGAAGACAAGGGACACATGGAAAAAAGACATTGCAAGTATTGTGCCTGAGGAGGAAAGAGAGGAGGAGCACTATGTTTTTTGTGGTGCATAAACCCCCCTTTTTCATAGGATCATAGGAGGTTACTAGACTAACAGGCCTAGATCCTTTTTTTAAGCCTAGCCATTAATTTATTAATGCCCATGGACTACAATGGCTTTGGTATATGCCTGCACCTGAGGGCATCTACAAGTTGCTTCGGTCCACAAGGAACACAGGCAACAAGCCAGGGTCAGTTTGCAATTTCCCATCCTTTTGTGCAAATTGCATTTCAGTAGGCTTAGTGAAGAACTCTGCTTCACATGAAAGGGGAGTCTGTTTCAAAGAATGGGTAATCTTTGAGAAACAAACCTGTCTCTCCAACATACAAACATAAAAAGGCTCCAAGAAAATGGAAACCTTTAATGAAGACTTAGTGCTTTTGCCCTAATAAAATGAAGGGCTTCATCAGAGTCTAAAATGGCAATCATTCATTTAAACATCTTACTAAAGCAATTTTGCAGTGTTGCAGTGATATAAGGACATATACAGTATTAAAATCCTTTTACTAAAAGTTAGTGTATGACAACTAATCAATTAAATACTTGTTTGAATGGAACAACAAACCAATAAATATTCAATATACCCTTGTATTGTCATAACACTAAAACCTTTTTTCACTAAGATTTAAAACACTACTAATTGAAGTACAATCATTTCACCCAGGTTTTTCGCCAGCATTCAACCTAAGCTATCATACCAGCTCTTTATATTCCAAAGGGCTATTGCAATCACCACCCTTTTCATCCAACACCACCTCGTCAGTAATGAAGAACAACATTTTTTTGTAATCATTGCACTCAATGGTGTCACTGTGTAAAGTATTTGACAATCTTTTCTGTTTTACATGAAATAGATGTTTGTGAATCCTGTTCTTCAATGTTTGAGTTGATTTCTCTACATAGAGGGTTGAACAGGTCATACATATTGCCAAATAAACCACATATTTAATATTGCAATTACAACATCCTGAACATGACAAAGACCTGCTGAACCCTACCACTGAAACTTAAGGTCCATCATTAATATTTCCAATTTAAACATACCTTTCTTTACATATTCTTTTGTATTCTTACCCCTACTGTAAGTAACCTGTGGGGTAATACCAAATTTGCCTTTCATTCTTGGAGTGAAAAACAAACTCCCCTGTTTTCCCAAGGGCTCCAATGACCAGCAAGGTGTCCCTATTAAAGGGAATAATCACCCCACTCGTCATTACATTGTACCAGTGAGTTGTCAACCTGGAACTGCATGCTTTCCAGCTTCAAAATGGGAGAAAATCTACCCTTTCAACCTTCAACAACCTCATTTTTGATTTTCTGCAACATCTTAAAAGAGTAGCCCCTAAACTGCACTATCTGGCCCTTTTCTGTGCCCCTCTTCTGAAACAAGGGGTGACAACTACCAAAGTGCAGAAACAAGTTGGAATAGAGTATCTTGTCCCTTCTATTCTTATATAAGAAAACATCCACATAGTCAGTTTTATCAGTCTCCCATCTAAATGTGAACTTTAGAAACAAAGTGGTTTTACCCAAATGGTTAATGAATTTTGGTAAAAGGTTAACATCACCCTTCCACAAGATTAGTATGTTGTCCAAAAATTTAAAGTAAAATGACACTTTATCAAAAAATGGAATTGTGAAAACAAACTGATTTTCTCACTCAAGTGTACTAAGTTGGCATAAATGGGTGCACATTTGGTACCCATAGCCACACCAAACACCAAACAGAAGTATTCATCTGCAAAAAAAAGTTAAAATTGTTTTGAAAAACAGTTTGCATAAAATCAACTATAACTTTGACCTTGATGTGATGTTCTAAACATGCCTTCTGTAAGGTCAGTAAAAAAGAACTCACATCCTTTTTGGTGAGGCATAACAGAAAATAAATCCACCACATCTATAACCACAAAAACAACACTGTCTTCAAAAGGGACACTGCTCAAATTTCCAACAGATGCCAAGAATCCTATAAAATGTGCCCATTGTTTTTCAATATATATGCTTATAATGGGAAACAATGCAGGCTGCAAAGGGCTCAGTCTTAGGTTTATGTGCTGCCACTATAGGCTTCATTGCTGGATCACTTAAGTTCTTGTGAATCTTAGGTATTCCAGAAATGGGAGGTCTCAATGGTTTGTCTACCAACAAGAAGTCAAATTCTTGTTGCATGCTAGCACCTTGACACAAAACATCAAATAAAAAACAATCAATTTTGGCTTAAGCAATACTGATTTCAGTCCTCGAAACTCTCATACGTAAACCTGTTATTCAAAATGTCAGATATCTTGATGGAATAGTCTGTGTAATTCATGTATGTCCTTAAATCACTGCAACATTGTAACTGGTTAATTGTTTTTTAGTAAGGTATTTAAATGCTTCCCTCCAACATGTTTTGTTTATGTCACAGACAAAGTTTAGATCCTGAAATTGGGTAATTCTAGTGATGTTTGTTTTGCAAATGTGCAACAGATCCATAAGGACTGGATCAGAGAATGCCTTGTAGTTTAGGCATAGATCATCCCTGAGTAGTCTGTAGTATAATGAGTAGATGGACAGGGTTTGGGCAGTCTACATGGCATGTTATTTACACCCTGTATTTTTGTGGTGAGGAACCGCTGTGGCTGCTCCAGCTGTAGCAAATACCTGGTCAGGTGCATGCCAAAGGCTGCATTGTGCTCACTTATTGATCTAATGAGGGCTGTGGGATGATGATCTCCTTAGATCTGGACATTATGCCCTTACTTATAAGTCATGCCATATAGAAAGATTGCTTCACCACTATGGACACATGGTGATCAAAGTTCAGGTTGTCATGAACCTGAGTTCTCAGTTTCTTATCACTGAGTCTACTCTTAGGGAAGTGTTATCAATGCTGTCATTTCCGGGGTGATTGTCTTCCCAAATGTTATACATTTGCTTTTTTTCACTCAGTTTTAGGCAATACTTCTGGTACCAGTTATTTCTCTATGTCTGACCCTCCGGGAGGGTATCTAAATTTTTGGGGATTTAGTGATTGCACCCAGCTTGCATTCCTCAGCAGATATGGTCAGCCATAGGCCCTCTACATGTACCTTGACTTCAGAGAGGTATATTCCAAACAGGAGAGGGCCTAACTCCAAACTTTCTTTTCCTTTTTTAGGTAATTCCATGTCTTTTATTGCAAAATACTGTAAAGTGGTAATACTGTAGAGAGGAGGAATGTCCAGATTTCATATCTAGTCTTTAGGAGCACAACTCTGACAATGAGCAAACCATCACATAGTCCACTGACTGGACATAACTCTGACAATGAGCAAGCCATCACATAGTCCACTGACTGGACATAACTCTGACAATGAGCAAGCCATCACATAGTCCACTGACTGGACATAACTCTAACAATGAGCAAGCCATCACATAGTCCACTGATTGGACATAACTCTGACAATGAGCAAGCCATCACATAGTCCACTAATTGGACATAACTCTGACAATGAGCAAGCCATCACATAGTCCACTGATTGGACATAACTCTAACAATGACCGAGCTATCACATAGTCCACTGATTGGACATAACTCTAACAATGAGCAAGCCATCACATAGTCCACTGATTGGACATTTCCATTTCAAAGCCATACATAATACAAGATTTGTAAACATACAGAAATAATTCTATTCTTTATGATAGTAAAGGTACTTGTACCAAATTCAGAAAGTCCACATATTGATTTTTAGCTGCTTATCACCAGTCAAACAAATTATTCATAACTGATTCACCCTTTTGCATCTTCATAGCCAGACGGGAAGATCTCCACATCATCTTCTTTCATCTTCTCACCAAGAGAGGTAAGGAAATGACAGATTTCAGATGATGTAATTATACCATTCCCTTTTTTATCAAAAACTCTGGAACTTTCTAGTGTCTCTTCATGAGTACTTTGATCCCTGTTTTTCCTAATTGTTTGCAAAATGGGGAGAAATTGTTCGAAGCTCAGGAACTTGGTATTCATTTAGTCTGGCTTGGGGTTTCTCAGCACCTTACCTTGGGCATTAGTAGGGTTCTATCCAAGGGCATGACGTACATCACAACACTGACCGGAACTGACTCTGTTATCTCCTCTCATGTCAAAAAGTAGGAATCTAGGAATCCTTCTCTGAAATCAGTGATCTCACCTTCTGAGAAGTCTGCCATTATTAGAGCTAGTGTCCTCCACAAAGATATTCCCAAGCAGAAGTACTTGTCTATTTTTCCAAAATTTTGCAATTGTTTAAGAGGATAGTTGGAGTAGGAATAAGGGACAGAAAGTGTAAGAGAGAGGGTTAGGGTAGACGGAAGGAGGACAGAAACACAAATGACAAGCAAGACAGAGAGGAATGTTATGGTAGGCAAGACATACAGATGGCATACAGACAGACAAAAAAGGAAGTTGGAGGAGATCAGTGACCCAATTATTCCCTTTCTGTGATGGACCTAGTGGTGGTCCCTGATACTGTGGGGGTGGTGGTCTCCTCTGACTTAATGGATGGAGTTGACTTTGATAAAGACTTTTGTACTTACCAGAGGAAGGATTACATTTGGTGCAGGTGACTCACCACACCCTCCCAACCACTGCCTCCACTAAGTGTTGAAGCTCTTGGTGCTCATGGCTTACCAGGCTGCCATACACCAGTGGGCCCACAGGAGTGGAGCCACCATTACCAGGCTGCCATACAATGGTGGGCCCACAGGAGTGCAGCCGCCATTACCAGGCTGCCATACACCGGTGGGCCCACAGTAGTAGAGCCACCATTACCAGGCTGCCGTACACCAGTCATCCCACAGGAGGGAAGCCACCATTACTAAGCTGCCATACACCAATGGGCCCACAGGAGGGGAGCCACCATTACCAGGCTGCCATACACCAGCGAGCCCACAGGAATGGAACCACCACCCTTCTCTGTATAGACATTCATGGGTGGGCAAGGGGAGATAGTGAGCAGTCCCTTACCTGTCAGGCATGCAGCTTAGTTGCATGAGGGTATTTTGGATCTGCAGACAAAAGTAAAATAAAATGGTGAGAGTTAAAAAAGGGAGAGGGAGAATGAGATGGAGACAAGAAATGAACTCATAACTGTTCTGAATAAAATGTGTTTGTATTCAATAACAGTAAGTGAACTGTATATCAGTGTGCATATCTCTTTAAGAAATCTCCTATGGGCATGTACTAAGTGTATTGATTACTGAGCATGTGCAGGGACAGAGTGCCATTTTGTAGTAAGCTGTTGAGATGTAACCATGTATGTGTATAAGCTCTATCTGTTAATCAGTTTGTTTATATTTACTGATGCTGCTTTCCAACCTAGATGTGTTTCTGTACAATAAAGCATCTTAAATTAACTACCCCACCTGCTTGTCTTCCATGGATTAGGGGAGAAGCAACATGGTGTCAAAAGTGGCATGTCTAAAGGACATGGTGTCAGAAGCAGCATATCTAATGGCCAGAAAGAACTCCAGTTTCTCTACTTTGACTTTGAGAGGCATTTAGCTACAGTAAAAGGTATATACAGGAATGGACTGTCCTTTGTTGTATGTATGATTTGCAAAACAGGTCAATAACAAACTTTTCATGTTAAAACTTGCTCAAACTATTTCTTATTCATAAAATATGAAACAAAGCATACAGAATGCTCTAAATGGTATTAACATAACGAAAAACCATAAAAAAAGAAAAAGCTTTATTACCACATCCAAAAAACCAATGACTTCTAGTCCAAACAAATATCTGTTTAATTCCACAGCATGTAGAATAATAGAGAAGCACAATAAAAAATACAGCAATGAATGTCAAATAATCCAGAAAAAAATATATTCTCCTAGCACCTTGGCCGTAACAGCCTTTACAGAGTAAAATGCCTGCACACAACATACCAATTTATAACTTCTAAACACAATCAATCAATTAATTAATTAAAATCTTAAAGCAGCATCAGCATCATTTAAAATAAAATAACAGAAGTTAAATAAAACTTTGCCAATGGCACTCCTTATTTAGCCCAATGGGCTGTAAAGTATTATATTTCATTATGAAAATAGACTCTTTTTTACTTAATAAATATTTCAAAAATTCATCACTAGAATAATATACAGAAATATGTTCCAAAATAGAAACTGCTAAACTATCAATTACCCCTTTATGTACTGAATTAAAATGTTCTGCTACAGGGCTAACCATTTTTTTTATTTTTTTATATCCCTGACATGCTCTTTAATTCTTTCACTTAAACTTCTCTTACTTTCACCTATATAAAAATAATTGCATGAACATTTTATTGCATAAATAATGCCCTTTATTGTACAAGAAAAAATGACTTGTGTTTGAAATCTCTTACCATTAATTTGATGGAATGTAGGCACTATATATTGACATATAGAGCATTTACCACAAGCACTAGTACCTAAACTTCTCATATTATTCATTGGAAATTTTGTTTGTCTATTATATTTACTATGTACTATAAAGTCCTGAATATTATGTCCCCTCTGATAGGAGATCCTAAATTCCATTCCTGATAACCCAGACACCTGTTTTGCAATTATTTTCTAATACTCTTTTAATAATTTATTAAACCTTTTTGAAAAAACTGTATATCTAGTAACAAAAAACATACTATTATTCTCTATTATTTGATTATTACCTACAACATTACCTTTATTTTTAATCTCTCTATTAATATTATAATTTTCATAAATTTTCAAATAATTCTCCACTATATTTATCATAACCCCTATTAAAAAAACATATTAATGGCTCTCATCGCTTCTTTTATAAATTCATTTTCATCATTACATAATCTTTTGATTCTCAATAATTCTCCATGTGGAATAGCAATCAAGGTGCTAGGTGGATGACAACTAGTAGCCTGTAACATTAAATTTTGTTGATTACATTTTCTATAGATACTAGTTTTAATTTTCTCACCATTAATCCCTTCCAAAGTCATATCAAGAAAAACAGCTTTAACACCAACTTGAGCCTGATCAAATCTAATTCCAAACTTATTGTTATTAAAAAAACTCAAAAATTGGTTAACCTGTTCTTTACCTTTATGATATATAAAAATAAGATCATCTATAAATCTAAAATAATATTTACCATATCTTTGAAAAAATGAATCTCTATATATGTGGGTACTTTCCATATAACCCATAAACATATTGGCATACATGGGGGCATAAGCTGCCCCCATGGCCGTGCCCTGTTTTTGTTGATAGAGATTTCCATCAAATTCAAAAATATTATTATTCAGACAAAAATGAACTAACTCTATGATATAATGTGTTCTTGGACTATCTCCTAGAAAAAATTGTATTGCTTCCAAGCCATATATATGTTTAATATTAGTATATAAACTGGTTACATCAACAACTATGAAATACATATCCTCTAACCATCTAAAATTTTTTATCTTATCCAAAAAATCAGAAAAGTCTTTTATATATGATGGAAGCTTAATTACTTCCTTAAGCAGTACTTCATGTAAAAGACATCCCAAATTATGTGTAAAATACCCCACAGCTGAAACAATAGGGCATCCTGGGGGTTGTTGCAAATTTTTATGAATTTTTGGTAAACAAAAAATCTTGCAATTATACTTTCCTTATTAATAAGTTTCTTATGTGCTTCAGTAGTTAGAAAATGATGTAACCTAACTCCTTTATCAATTAACTTACAAAAATCTTGTTGAGCTGCTTTCAATACATCATTATTAACTTTCATATAAACTTCTGTATTATTCAAATGTAACATGCACATCTCATAATACATAGCAGAATTCATGACAACTAACTTGCCCCCTTTATCTGAGGGTTACAATATTGTCATTTTTTCCAAGATTTTTTAATTTAAGCCATTCATTCTTTGTTAAATTATAATACCTTTCCATATTAAAAAATCCATGCATTTCCTTTTCAATTACTAAATTCATGGCATTATTGAATTTTTGAATATTCACATTTTTAAATGGTGGCATAAAAGTACTTTTAGTTGATATCTTGCTAGTATCTAATAAAGTATATGCATTACTTTCTTTATCTGATTCACATGAATAAAAACTTGCATCACTGATAGAATCATTAATTTCATCTGATGACCTCACACAAAACAATTCATTATTATAAAAATATTCTCTCAGGTGCATTTTTTGAATTAATCTAAAAAATTCAGCTTTAATTTGATGCACTCTAGGAAAAACAGTCGGGATATACTTAAGCCCCTTTTGTAAAACAGACATTACATCATTGTCAAATTCATAATTAGATAAATTAGTTACATACGAATTAGATATATCATACTCCGTCTGTAAATTCAATACTTGATATAATACCTGATCAATTAGTCCACCTGCTTTGTTTGTATGGGCCATGACCCTGGTCCCTATAGTTGCCATGTCCTTGTCATTCTCTTTTTCTGGTGTTGTTCTCCGTATTACCTGGTTCACGAAAATTAGTACAGAAAAATTCTGTGTTACCAGGTCTTGGCAAAGTTGGATATTCCCTATCAACACGTTCTTCTTCTTCCACAGAAGAAGCGCCACTTTCAGCAGAGTAAACATTAAGATTGTTCTTATGACCTTGATTACCTTGCTTCTGAAAGCTTACCCTCCGCTGCTTAGTCTGTGAATTAGATGACAAAATAAAGGCTTTCTTTTTTTCATAGTCACACAAGTCTCTCTGCAATTTGTTCTTCTTCCTTTGTATTAAATCCTTCTCATAGGAAGAAAGATGGTCATTGATGCTCACCAAAAAAGTTTCTAATGTCGAGTCAGATGTTACTTTGGCCACTTCTTCACACACTTTCTTCGTCTCTTCTAATATTTTGTTTCTCTTGTAATTATCTCTATCTATCAGAATGGCAACCCATTCCATGCTACACCGATGGGCCGCAGCAATCCATCTATCATGAAACCTTTGTTCTTGCTCCTCCGATAATTCCAACAGAGCCGATGGGCTTTTGACAGTTCTAAGCCCTCTTGGCATTATTTGCAGTTCCTGAAACCTTTGTAAACTATTCAAATTATAAAAAGTAGCAGTATCTTTAAACAGTAACTTTTCTAGTTGGTTACAAAGTTCCTGAGCTGCAGGATAAGTAGACAATTCTGTACACTTACCTACAGCTGCAAAGGGATTAGCGGCAGTGTGAAGCCTTGATTCCTCACATTTTTTAAAAACATTAATTTGTCTGTTGGAAAGTTGTTCATTCGAACCAGTATTATGTAAATTACCCATCTCTTCTCCATTACTGGTCACAGTTCTTGACCCAGCAGGAATATTAACAGGTTCATTATTCTGTGTAAGCTCCAAACCCGCTTCATGAAAAATACGGGGTAAGGAAGGAAATAAGTCACTGACTATCTCAAACGAAAAACCACCAAAAAAGAAAAAGCTGTATTACCACATCCAAAAAACCAATGACTTCTATTCCAAACGAGTATCTGTTTAATTCCACAGCATGTAGAATAATAGAGAAGCACAATAAAAAATACAGCAATGAATGTCAAATAATCCAGAAAAAATATATTCTACTAGCGCCTCGGCTGTAACAGCCTTTACTGAGTAAAATGCCTGCACACAACATACCAATTTATAACTCTTCTAAACACAATCAATCAATTAATTAATTAAAATCTTAAAGCAGCATCAACATCATTTAAAACAAAATAACAGAAGTTAAATAAAACTTTGCCAATGGCACTCCTTATTTAGCCCAATGGGCTGTAAAGTATTATATTTCATTATGAAAATAGACTCTTTGTTTCTTAATAAATATTTCAAAAATCCATCACTAGAATAATATACAGATTTTGGATATGATATTAACATAAGTCGAAATGTCCGATATTGCTAGAAATATTCAAATTACTACGGAAAATATTTGAAATAAAGTCTGAACTGCATAAAATGAATAAAACAAATAAAATAAAGAGAAATGACCACATTTTTCAATATGTTCTTTGCAGATCCATATTTTTCATATTTACTGAGGCTATCTGAGTTATCAGAAGTGTATGAAGTGCTTGCATGTTTGTGCAGTGTTACAGTAAAGTTGTTTCCCAAGATACAGCCATTTCAGAGCATATTTCACAAGGTACAGTGTTTCAAAAAGTTTATTGTGCATTTGTGTGTGACTGCAAGCTGCAGAGAGGCAATTTATTCATAATAATTGCAAGGGGCCATATTTTCAGTGTGTTTGAGCATACTTTGTTGGCATGCAGATGGATTTTGAAAACCAGGTCCACTAGTGTGTGATAATATTGTTGCAGAAAACTGTAGTGTGTTTGAGCAAGAGTACGGTATTTTCATACAGACTGCATTTTCGGGTCTATATTAGATCACTGAATGCTTAGGTTAGTGAACGATGATTAATCGACCTCATGTAAGCGAAAGCTTACAACTGTCAAAACAGCAATTTTTTTCCAAGGGAAAAAAAAAATCGCTGTTCCAACAAAAAAAAAAAAGAAAAAAAAGAAAACACTTTAATACATGACATTAAGTGGGGGGCTTCACCTCCCATATCCCCCCACACCCCCATACTTAAATATACCAACTCCGAGACCACACTACAGTGCTGAAAATGGCAAACTACCAAAGTGGCCAAGCAAATGTTTTCCCAGGGAAAGAATTCGCTTACATGCCGCTTCGATATTTTGCCATTTCAGCGTTTACAGCTCGACCAAGTCACATTCGCTAACCTGCGTCTTCGGTCAGCTGATAGGAACCTGTATTTTCTGATAAAGGATGACCATACAAAGGCATTTATTCTACTTAATTTAGCTGGGTCAGAAGCCATAGAAAGGGAACATTCATTTGTGTATGCACCTGCTATCTTTGCTGGAGAGGGGGAAAGCCATCATATTGTTGTACAGGCTGAGTCAAGGGAGGACCCTGAGTGCTTAAAATGTAAATTTAGAGAACTGTGTAACCCCTAGACAAACATTACAATGGAAAGGCACTTATTTTATACAAGGGACCAAAAGCCAGGTGAAACCTTTGCTGTATATATATATATATATATATATATATATATATATATATATATATAAACTGACTTGAGAAACAAAGCTAAAACGTGCATATTTGGTGATTTAAGGGATGAGTTGATAGAGGGCAGATGTGTGCTTTTAAAGATAATGCTGTGAGAAGGATTTTGTTTGTGATAGTGATTTAACTTTGAATAAGGCCATTGAGATTTGTCAGATATATGAGCTCACAGAAAAGCACACGAGTATGCTTACAAAATGAGAAAGGCATGTTTCCAAGAACTTGCCTCACATTGATAGTATGCAGCACATGGTTAAAAGAAACACGCCCAAGCACATGGCAGCTGTAGCTCCTGCCACACTCACAGAGCTTTCTAGCAAGTTCCAGAAACTGCACAGTCTCAGTGAGCATAAGAGTGAGTCAGCAAACTCAAAGCATGGGCCCCAACCTAGTTTCATTGTTAACTGTCATAATTGTGGTAATAATCATGACTCTAAAAGAAAGAAATGCTTAGCTTTTGGTCAACAATGCTACAAATGTAATAAATGGACTCATTTCAAAAGATTTTGTAAATCAAAAGCCACACATTCTTTTACTAAAAGGGAGTATTTTATGAAACAAGTTTTATCAGTTAGAAAGCCATGACCCAGAGTCACATTCTTTTTATGTTAATGGTGTGTCTGTGCTTAGTGAAACAGTCAGTGCAGTTGATTTATGGGCCAGAAATGAAGTATTTTATACTGTTCAGATAAATGGCAAACCCACAGAGCTCAAAGTTGATATTGACTCAAAGTGCAATTTTATGTCTGCAGAAACGTTTGCTAGAGTATGTGCTAGTGAAAGGCTTGATTTGACAAAGTGTACAAAGCTTGTTGCATATGGTGGTGATTCAGACTGAAGACTCACTAATGCTTTCATGTTACTCAGCTGAGAGATGCTACAACTTATTATTTTATGTGGTCAAGAGACACATCCAGTCATTATCAGTCTTCAGAGACTCTTTGAAAATGGGACTGCTTTCATTTAACAAGGAATTTCACCATGTTAGCTTAAAAGACCACTATTCCATCTTTGCCCAGCATATTTTTTCTACCTATGCTGATCTTTTCAAAGACAAACTAGGCAAGCTTCCAGTTGTGTACTCCATGAAGTTAAACCTGAATGTCAGTCCAGTTATTAGGCCAACCAGAAAAGTTCCAATAGCCATGCAGACTATCGTCCAAGCTGAACTAGACAAAAATCATGCAACAAGGTGTGATTTGTCTAGTTAGTGAACTGACAGAATGGGTATCTTCAATGATGGTAGCTCATAAGAAAAGCTCAGATGACATCAGAATATGTATTGATCCTCGAGATTTGAACAAGGCACCAAAGAGACCTTATCATCCAATGCATACAGTTGAAGAAGTTGCAGCTTTCATGCCAAATGCCACTGTTTTTTCTGTCTTAGATGCAAAGAGTTCATTTTGGAAATTTTGCTTAACAAGAAATCTTTGTTGCTCACTACTTTCAGTACTCCATTTGGTACAGATTTCTGAGAATGCCATTTGGGATAAATTCTGCAAGTGAAGTCCTTCAAAGTGCAATGGAGAAAATGTTTTCTGGGTTTCCTTGTGCTGTTACAGTAGACAACATACTGGTAAGATGTAATGGTGAAGCTGAACATGACAGAGACCTCAGAAAAGTTCTAGAAAGGGCACATCAAGTGAATCTTAAGCTCAAGCCACAGAAATGCAAATTCAGGCTATGAGAAGTCACTTAAGTTGGTCATTTGTTCACCAGTTCAGGCTTGCAACCAGACCCTTCTAAGCAAATAGCCATTCTTGAGATGCCAGCTCCAGACAATGTTCAAGCCCTGCAATGTTTTCTTGGCATGGTTAACT
Organism: Protopterus annectens; assembly: GCF_019279795.1. Classification (NCBI taxonomy): domain Eukaryota; kingdom Metazoa; phylum Chordata; order Ceratodontiformes; family Protopteridae; genus Protopterus; species Protopterus annectens. The sequence continues at coordinate 786,553,490 of NC_056751.1, read as the reverse complement.
ACCTAGGCAAGTTCATTCCAGACTTGAGTCAAATAGCCACACCACTCTGAGAGAAAATACATAAAGCTATATCTTGGACTTGGTTAAAACAGCACCAGAGAGCATTTGATGTCCTGAAACAGAGGCTTGCCACTCCACCTACTCTCAGATACTGTGACATCCACAAGCCAGTTACTCTTTAATATGATGCTTCGAAATTTGGTCTTGGAACAGTCATTCTACAAGAGGGTCAACCAGTTGGTTATGCATCCAGAACTCTCACCCAAGCTGAAATGCAGTATGCACAGATAAAGCTTTTGGCTATTGTTTGTAAGTTCCAGGTTCTATGATTATGTGTATGGTACACCTGTCCAGATCAAAACAGATCAGTAACCTCTAGTCACTATTTTGAGAAAGCCTATGCATACAGCTTCAGCCAGATTGCAATGTATGATGCTGACATTGCAAAATTATTATTTCAATGTTGTCTAGCAAAATTATTATTTCAATGTTGTCTACAAGAAAGGCAAACTTCTTTATCTTGATGATACATTATCCAGATCACCCAGAAGTACCACTGAACAGCATGAGAATGAAAGATTTGATTTTGACATCATGGAGGTGAGAAATTTTTCTTCCACATGTATTGATGAGCTCAGAGATGATATAGCCACAGATCCAGTTTTACAGAAGCTCAACCACTTTCTCAAATGAGGATGGCCATCAAAGCAATGTAGTTTACCTCCAGAAGTGCAACCTTATTTTCCATACAGAGATGACATTTTGTCAGACAATGGTATCATCATGAAAGATCCTAAAGTTATCGTTCCAAAGTCTTTGCAACAAGAGTACATTACTATCTTATGCCGAGGTCACCCAGGAGCAGACTCTGCCAAAAGAAGGGTGAGAAGACTAGTATTTTGGCTTTTTGTGTCACAAGATATTGAGAGAATACTTTCATCTTATTCTGTGTGTAATAGTACAAAGCCACATCAACAGAAAGAACCACTACAGTTGAACCAGATGTGTGGATTTCCACGTATGACCCCACACAAAGTTATTTCTGACAATGGCGCACAGTTTACAAGCCAACAGTTCAAAAGATTTGCCAAAGAGTGGACTTTACTCATGTCAGGAGTAGCTGAGAGTATCTTCAGTTAAATGGTTTGGCAGAACGTGCAGTGCAAAGTGCAAAGCAGTTACTAGAGAAGTTGAAACAAGACAACAGTGATATTTTCCTATATCTCTTGAATCTCAGAAACATTCCTCATGATAAACATCTTTGTTCACCTGCTCAGAGACTTCTGTCCAGACAAACCAGGACAACATTACCCATCAGTAGTCACTTGTTGGTTCCATGTAGGCTTATCATTTGTCCAGTTTTCCCTGGACATGTCCTCTTTTTGTGCTCATGTCCAGGCGTTTTTTTCAAAACTTCCGCGATTTGTCCGGGTTTTACAATCCCGACTCAGAATTCACATCCACGCATGCACGGAATGTAGAAGAGCTTGCTTGCGAGATTCGCGAGAGCGGCGAGACTGTGTTTGCGCAGGGAGAAGCAGGACTAGTATGTGTCAAGGAGGGACTGACTGAGAGGGAGGACCCACCACAGCCACAGGTCATCGGCGACTGGAGTCGGACTCGGAGAGTAAGACTCTCACTGTGAGAGAAGGTCCGGTTGAGAGATGGCACAAATAATGGTATGTGTGAACATGTATATAATAATGTTTTTCACTGTTTTATTTTCCACAAACATACTATATATATATATCTCTCAATGCATAAGAACTTCTTTTTGAAAGGCCTGGACATAACAAATGGTTCACGATTCACGTCTATAATGCCTGATATTAGAATTTCAGATTTTTACTTAATCCTTCTTAAACATTTTAGTCTTCACAGAATAAAAATAACGTTTAAAAGTAACTACCACACTTAAATGCCTAGTATTCACTTAGAAAGCTGAAGGCGTTTTACAAGGGGGACCCACCCAAAAAATAGGGACAGATTTTAATTATTGCTGTTGGAAATGAGGCTTGCAGGATAGACATGGCAGATTTCCTACAAGTAAACTCTGTACAACCATTGGTTATGGCAGGTCAGTTCTGTAGGGATCCATTTTGGGGCCCAACTTACTCAGTATTTATGCCTTAAAATGTCTAGTGGGATTTTTATATTAATTGCTGCCATGCTGATAATTTAAAACTGGGTAGATATATAACAAATCGGAAGACTTGAAGAAGTTGTATACAGGACTGGGCAACTTATATAGTTGAGCTAAAGAGTGCAATACAGTAATTAATTCAGAAAAAGAAGCAAAAATATGTGACGTTTGGTTGCTCTAGATTTAACACTCATTATGCTCAGCAGCAGTAATATTGAATGGGTGCATATTTTTAAGAATCTGAATATATGGGAAGATGATGAATTAATTTTTGGCCATCTTACCGTGAGTGTAAAAAGGAATATATGAAATTCATAGGCTTAATAAGGTGTATCATATCCAGATATAGTGAAGTGAAAAAGACCATTTATAATAATCTTAAAAGATCTAGGCTAGATTATGGTAATATTTGATTTCTTCAATTTGAGAATCAGATTCAAAGGCATTCAGAGGCACACCACAATGATAAAATGTTTATAAGTAAAGACGTATGGGTAGGTTTCATAGTCTGGAACTCTCTTCTGTGAACTGTGGGTTTAGTTGTGGAAATATAATTCAGGTGTAGACAGCAACTAAGGATGAATTCCTCTTAAAAACTGGGACTGAAAAGAGAAGGCAGAGATGAAATCAAATTATTAAGAGCATTCAAGAGAAACAATGTAAACAACTGGTACTATGGGGATGGGGAAGTACTGTTGAAATAAGATATGTAATGTATTAAAACATGTAATATGAGAATTTTTAGGAAGGTAATTGAATTACATGCCAAGGTATGCTATGAAGAATGATGGGCTATAACACCTTTCAGCCTGTGCCTGAAATGTTATTGCACTATATTGTATTGTATTGTAATGTACATAGGACTTTCTGCTCCTTGATAGAGTAGGCTTGTCCACAGTCAGCTAGACCAGGTTTATGAAGTGTTATAGTGTGTTCATTTAGAAACTGGTTAAGGAACTGGAAGAGTTTGATGATGGATAGATGAAACACAATGTAATGAAAGAAGAAAAACTGCAACTCTTGGACTAACTTATGAAACTGTTTTGAGGTGATACTCTCTTAATATCTCCTTCGTAGCCCTAACAATGTAAAATGTCTATCCCCTTTTACACAATAAATCTTCCTGCCATTCCTCCTTAATTTCCTTCTTACCTTAATCCCCACTTTCAATCTCAGTTTCTTTCTGACCTTCCTACTGTATCCATCTTCTTCAAATACTCTCCACAACTACCTATACACAGGTTCTATGGCGGTAACTATCCTAGTATTTTTAACCCCACGATCCCTGACTCATCAGCTATACAATGCCTCTCTCTCCCGCTTCTAGCCTTAACTACTATCTACCTACCAGCTGTTTTGCAGTCCTTACCTTGGTTTTATGTATTCCTAACAACTATACCTTATCTATGTCATGTAAGTCATATCTAATGCCAGCTTGTCACCTATATTTGAAAATAAACTGTTTGCATACTAAATGTTTTATACTTGAAATTTAATATCCTGCGTAATGTCAGCACAGAAGAAATGCCTGTTTTATCTTTGTATAGTTTCACTACAGAGCGATAATCTGTTTGTATCTAGATGTCTTAAAAACTATCTGTGTAATGTATCTTCGTAAAATAATTGTTTTCTCATGAGTGTCTTAAATGTATCTGTTGGAGATTTTCTCCTCGGTCCTCCACTTAAAATGGGCTTTGTCCAGTTGGACTATCCAGGTCAATAAAAACAAGTAAGCAAATAAAAATAATGAAATAAATATCAGGAGAGCATGAGTTTTGTAGTCATATTGTGGGAAAGATCTACATTACTTATGTTAGTATGCAGGTGCTTATATGATAGTAGGGTATTAGAAGTGCAAATATCTTAATGTGCAATGTAATAGGTAGTGTGGCATTTTCTTTCTTGTTTTACTGTTGACTATAAATAAATGCAGTGGTAACATTTTTGGAGTGAATATCTGTTGTTGAAAATGGTAGTTGTTTCAGTGCAGTGTAACTATGTGCGGCATCCGTAAAACACTGTGGTAAAATGGCAGCCTGTATGTGACAATTCATCTATTGCAGTACAAGGGATAAGGCCCTGTATGTATATTTTGTGTATGTAAGGTGCAGTGACTGTGATGGTGAGAGTTGAGAGAAAAGCTTTTTTTTGAGAAATGTACTTTTGCATTTTGCTAAATAATATTTATGGATCTTAGGATACTGTCTCACAGAACTACATTTATTCCAGGCAGGAATATATGTCATTATGCATTCGTGGAGGCTTGGTAATATGCAGCGTAACTCCCCATACGTACTGTGGGGATGTGAAATTGTGTGAAACCAGTTTCCTATTGATCAAAAGGCTGAAGGCTCTGTTCACACACCCGGGGTCTGATATTAGAGTATATTGGTAGTTGAATGGTACAGAAGTGTCATTAAACCTAAGTACCAGCAGCATCTATGGCAATTAAAAAGGATGCTAAAGATGTTGAAGAGCTGATAGTATTTGACAAAGAGACGTTGGGACAGAGTATTTTTATGAAAATTCTACAGTGCCATATTTGCACTATATAGTGTATAAAATAACTCTTACACATAGCTGAACCTATCGGCCATAGGGCCTATACAAGCCTAGCCATAACATTTCCCTGGCTATTTTTTCCCAGAAATTTTACTTCCCTGGTCCCCTGTCTAGCAGCACGACTGACGTGATACCTGGGGTGAATTTCCTATCTCCCATCCAGTCATCAAGGTTCCTTTTGAAGAGGGCCAAAGATGTGCTCTGCTTGACATGTATGGGCAGTCTGTTCCAGAAAATGGGGAGTTTCTGGTACAGGATTATCCCTCCAGCATGTTTTGTTCATTGTAATGACCAGGTTTAAATCCCTGGAGCTCGTGGCTGTGAGGGACTGGGATTTCTTTAAGTGTAGCATGTCCAACAGCTCTGGGTTTGACATGGCCTTGTATGTTAAGCAGAGATCGCCTCTGAGTAGACTATATGTGACAAGAGTATAGCTGGAGTGTTTTTAGACTGTCAGCATAGGGCATCTGCTTAAGGCCTGTGATTCTTTTAATGAAGTATTTCTGCGGCCTTTCCAACTGTTGCAGATGTCTTGTGAGGTATATACCAAACGGGGTGTTGTACTTTATAATGGGTCTAATGAGGGATGAGTACAGTGGGGCAATGACCTCCTTTTTCCTGGATGAAAAGCCCTTAGTAATGAGATGTGCCACATAGAAGGATTTCCTGGCTGTTGTGGCGATGTGGTTATGGAAGGTGAGACCACTGTCCATCTGTGTCCTTAAGTCCCTTATCACACTTTTGGTCTTTAGTGTACTGTCACTTATGTGGTAATTCATGGGTACATGTTTTTTCCCAAAGGGGATAATTATACATTTCTTGGCATTGAGCTTGAACCCATGGCTCTGGCACCAAGCATCTGTCTCTGTAAGGCCATTTTGTAGGATATCCACATCATTTGGGGATTCGATAATGGCTCCCAGTTTGCAGTCATCTGTGAACTTTGTTAGCCAGAGTCCCTTGGTGTTGGCCTGTACTTCAGAGAAGTAGATGCCAAACATGAGTGGTCCCAGGACTGAACCCTGAGGTACTCCACTTGTCACTTGTCTGGAGCTGGATTTAGAGTCGGCTACTTTTACAGTGTGGGTTCTGTCAGTAAGCCAGTTTGCGAGCCATGAGGTGATGTAGGCATTAATGCCCAGCTTAGTAAGTATATCTATGATTTCAGAGTGGGGGATGGTGTCAAAGGCCTTGGCGAGGTCCAGATAGGCTGTGTGGACCATCTTACCCTCATCTACAGCTCTGGAGACTGATTCAAAGAAGTCAGTCAGGTTGAGGAGACAAGATCGGCCCTTCACGAAACTAAACTGGGTGGGGTCCAGTGTTTGAAGGTTGCCAATGTCTTTGTTTATAAGTTCCGTGATAATGCGTTCCATGGCTTTGCAGATCAGGCTTGTTAGGCTGATGGGATGATAGTTCCTGGGGTCCATGGTGGACCCCTCCCTTGTGGAGTGGGATAACTGTAGCTGTGTGCCACTCATTGGGCACAAAGCCTGAGGTGAGGCTATAATTAAACATGACACTTTGGTGAGGTGCCGGTTCATTTTGTAGTTCATGTAATACACAGCCCGGGATGTCGTCTGGTCCCATTGATGCTGTATGCTTAGCTTTGGAGAGTACATTGGGATCAGTATATTTAGTGCCATTCTGTTGTAGCTCAGAGCATATCTGAATATTGCCATTTAGATTCTTGACATAACTATAGATTGCCTTGTGGTTGTCCTTAAAATCTTTGGCAATTTTATTTTCATAACTAGCTTTTGAGGATTTTATAAGGGATCGCAGCTTCTTACTGAGGTTGGTAAGGGAGTTTTTTGTATCCTGGGATTTTCCTTTTTTCTGTAACAGTTTCTTCCTTCTGTTGTATAACTTGTTTATAGCAGGGGACCACCATATTGGCTTCCTTTTTTTGGAGGAGAGCATATTGGTTCTATTTGGAGTGTCATGATTTATGCACGAGTGGATATGCTCGTACAGTGCCTTAGTGTAGGATTCGGCAGTCAAACTTTCAGTTCCTGTCTGCATGGGTGTTGTGAAGTTTGTCACTTCTGACTTAAGTGCATGAAGTTGGCTTTGGAGAAGTTTTTTATGGAGGTTTCCCTACTGGGGGTGGGGGTGGGATGTGGACGTCAAGGGTGATTAGCTTATGGTCAGACCTGACCAATGAGGGGGGTGACTGCTGGTGTGGAGCATCAATCTCCCATGTTGGTAATGACCAGGTCAAGGATATTTGAGCCCCTGGTGTGACTATGGATTAGTTGATACAGGGCATTGGAATTTATGAATTGCTAGAATTACTAGAATAGCATGTTTTGTAAGTTTACACAAGCATTGTTTAATATCTGACCTGATTCTTGAGCCTTTGTCTCCCCTTTCTTTTTTTTCTGTTATTAGTGAAAGTGAATTGCATAGTCAGCTTGAAGACTTGAAATTTAACAAAGTTTAGCTCATGAAAATGCCGAAACGTCATTGTTCATTTACGGACGCAATGAAGGCCAAGTACCCGTGTTTTCATGCATGCAGATATGAATGGGAAGCAGAATGCATGACATGTGGTGGCGGAACTTTTATTTCTGTTGCAAATAAGGGTGCACTTGATTTGAATGCACACATAAATACCCCAAAGCATGTTAAAAATGTTTGAGGAGAAAGTTCATCCTCAAAAATCATCAATTTCTTTCTAACACCTGGTTCGAAAATTGATGAATCCGTGTCAGTGGCTGAAGGAACTCTGTCGTTTCATGCCGTTAAGCATCACCACAGTTATAGGTCGATGGACTGCAGTTGTGGCATGTTGAAAACAATATTACCCGACTCTGATATTGCACGAAGAGTTTTGTAAGCCCGGACTAACACAGAAGCAATTGTCAACTCTGTCCTGGCTCCACATTCTGTCAACTTGGTGGAGAAAGCACTTAACCATATATGTTACTGTGGAGTTGCAATGGATGGTGGCAAACATGGTTTTCTGAAGTTATTTCCGATCCTCTTGCAGTATTTTGACTGGAAAAAAGGTGACATACAGTTGAAACTTGTTGATGTTCACAGCACCCCTAATGAAACTGCAGATACAATTTCCAGATGCATTAAGAACAATTTAGACAAGCACCACTTATTTCAGAAATGTATTGCCTTCGCGGGAGGTAACTGCAATACTAATTTTGGCTGTGTCAGGCGTGGAGCTGATGGCTGTAACGTCTTTGCTAATTTGAAGAGGATGAAAAAGAGTGGAACGTTAGTTGGAGTTGGCTGTCCAGCACATGTACTAAACAACTGCATGCAGCATGGCACTGGCACACAATGTTGACATTGAGTCAATGCTTCTCAAAATTTACAACTATTTTTTAATTTACACCATTTGAACTGAACAACTGAAAGACTATTGTGAATTTGTTGAGATGGAGTATTGTCAGCTGCTTTACCACAGCAAAACTAGATGGTTGTCATTATTTTCAGGAATTCAGCGGCTGTTGCAGATGTTTCCCGCTTTAAAGTCTTTTTTCTTGTCTCAAAAAAATCAGCCTATTTTAATACGAAAGTTCTTTGAAAATGATATGAGTGAAGTTTACCTTTGGCACGTGCATTCACTGATGAGTGTATTTCATTCGCACATTGAAGAAATTGAACGTGAAAACAACTCGTTGCTGGAGGTTATACACTGCCTGAAATCTGTTCACACTGTTCTCAGATGCCATGTGCAAGAGGGGTTCATGTCAATTAAGGTGAAAGAACTGTTGTGATGCTTTCTCTACACAAGTGATCACAATGTATAGAACATGTCTAGAGTATCCGGAAATGTGGACAGAACCAGTGGAGGAGTTCAGTAGATTTGCATGGATGACATTAATTGAAATTCCAAGTTGGAATGAAGTTGAACAAACTGTGTTATATCTCAGAGAAAAGGGCGTGCATGTTGACAATTCCAAATGTTTTGATCAGTTTTGCAATTTGAAGAAATTTGTTGAGGCTAATCTTAATGAGGAAGACTTCAAAGAGATTCTGACTCACGAGAGATGGGTGAAATACTTCAGCAGTTGCAAGAATGAGGAATGTTTCTCAGAAATGATTGTGATTGCAGAGTTTTTCTTTGCAATTCCAGCACGTAACACAAATGCTGAATGGGTATTTTCACTGATGCAAAGCCAGTGGACAAAGGAAAGGAACAAGTTGTCGGTTGAATCGATAAAAGGAATTCTGCTCGTGCAGCATAATTTTAAGCATATGTCATGCAGAGACTTTCACGCATACCTCTGCACCCAGCCGAATTTACTGAAAGCAATTAGTTCTTCCGAAAAATATACTTGGGCTAAAGCACAGGCTCAGTCAGACTTGTCAGATTTTTTAGAGAACCAAGAAGCATGAGGTAAGGATCTTGATTTCTGCAACATAAACTAACTGTTAATTAAATATTAAAATTATATATTAAAAGTTGTTTGATTTTAATGAATAAATAATTGATGTTAAGTGGCAACAGTTAATTATTTTGATTGCTAATTATGTTAGGATTGTTATTTAAACTTAATGCTTCATTCTTGTAATTGAGATCTGAGGAAGTGTGGTTTTCCATGTGAAAGCACTCATCTGTCTGTTTTACTGTCTGATATTAAACTGGATTTTACAATTTTTACCATTGTGGTGGTCCTTCCTTGCTTGCTTTGTGGTACTGTTAATTAAATATATTACATATAAAATAATGCATTATATATACCTTCTCTATTCTTCACACCGAATTGTTGTTTGTATTTGTAATTTGTTGCATGGCCAGAGGTGCTGAAGGCAGAAGCTATTTTTGTGGTTGAAAGACTGTGTAACTATTGTTATTTAACAGAAGAAGGTCTAGTTTTCGGGCCAATCAAAAATTGCAAAACTCGGAGCTAATTGTCTTTAATGTGGAACTGCGATGTTCTGCATTTTTTTTTTTTTGGTCTTCACCTAGTGTGAAAGACCTTTTGTCCCAACAAAGAATCTATCATCCTCTTTTTTGTATAACCAAATATGGTAACTCTAGTTCCATGTGTCAAGAACAACAGGTCAGTGAAAGCCAATCTGTTGAAGAAGCATCCAATCCAGAAGTCCTATTACTATAAGACCAGGAAACCACTCAATCCATTATGAGAGGAAGTGGTAAGGATGCAAATGTCGAAAGGTTATGATCGGAATGGAGTCATGAAGAACATCTGACCAGAGCCAAGATTGTACATTGTTGAATCACAAGGAGCAGAATTCAGGTGGAATTGGAAGCATTTGATACCAGTGTCTGAGCCTGTACCACAGCACATAGCCTGTGAGAGAGATTCTTTTTCTCAGCGTGAGTTGTCCGGTGTTCTAGTTCCTCAGGAAGTTCCAGAAGCTATTTCCATTCCTGTGATGAATCCTGAGATAAGCTGTTCACAGAAATCTGTCCCTGTTGCTAAGTCTAGTCCTGATGGTTATGTCACAAGATCCGGTCGAGTCTCCAGACCATGTTCCAGATATACAGCGACTTGGACATGAACAATATGAAGAACCTGAGCATTGTGTTTAGTTTTCTGATAGTCTATACTGATGCATGCCTAACTGCAATCTTATTTTGATAAAGGGCAATCTTTTCTTTAAGAGGAAAGATGTAGATCTGTGTGCATATCTTTTTAATAAATCTCCTATGGGCATGTACTAAGTGTATTGATTACTGAGCATGTGCAGGGACAGAGTGCCATTTTGTAGTAAGCTGTCGAGATGTAAGTATGTATGTATATACGCTTTGTCTGTTAATCAGATTGTTTATATTTACTGATGCTGTTTTCCATCCTGATGTGTTTCTATACAATAAAGCATCTTAAATGAACTACCCTGTCTGCTTGTCTTCCAAGGATTAGGGGACGAGCGCCATGAACCATAGTCATTTTATTTATTTATTTATTTAACATTTGTTAACTGGGAAAGTCCAACTTGGAATGAAGCCAATTTTTAGTGGAAACCTGTGGAGAAATGCTCCAGATGCATGTCTTTGTGACGTGGGAAAAAAACAGAGCACCCAGAGGAAACCCACACGAATGCAGGGAGGACATGCAGACTCCACACAGAAGGCAATCTAGCCAAGAATCGAACTGGAAAACCTCTTGCTGTGGGGCAACAACACTACTGCTGCACCACTGCACCATCCATTTAATTAGAAATTCCAGTTAAGCAATGTTATATTTCTTATTTATCAATGGAATAAATGGACGTGCTTTATATTGCAGTTTACATCTTGGAATGAAGTAAGAACTGTATTACATTGTACTACGTGATGTAAATACCAGCATGCAATGAAGTAATGCTGCAGTAAATATTGATGAGTACCTTTAACAAGTATTGCTTTCACTACTGATTACTGCAGTTCCTTCAGTAATACTGTTACAGTTTGGGGTCTTAGAAATGAGGTTCCTGCTGAAGTAGAACCCAGTTAAGCAAAGTTCTGTCTAGGTACAGTTGAATTCGATGCCACAAGACAATGAACTAATAGCACACAAAGAAAAACACACCAGTTTTCTCTCATGTGGCCAGAACAGTGTTCAAGCTTGGAGAATCATGTTTTTATATATTTCATAACTATTATTAAATTAATGACTAAAACACTTCTTAATATAAAAGAACAAGTCTCTTAGAACAGCTTTTGATAACAGAGACTCTCACTTTATTTTAGATGCTTCCACTTCTTCGGATAATACAGTTTGGTATGTTTCCTTGTGGCACTTGTGTCACTTGTCCATACATTTTCAAGGGCAGTGCTTATGTCTTTAAACACAATAACTTCAGAATCCAGTTTCATAGTCATTTAGATTGCAAATCTATGAATGTTATTTATGCAGCAGTGTGCAATTCTTGTCCTGCGTTCTATATTGGCAAAACTTCTAGAATGTTTTCTGCTAGAATAAAAGAACATTTGGCAGCAATTAGAAGGCATGATTCCAAAAATGCCCTTGCTAAGCATAGTTTATTATGTGATAACTTTGCCAATTTCACTTTTCTTATATTACAGAAGATAGATTCCTTCTTTGGTGACATCAATACACTACTTGAAGTAAAAGAATTAAGTTGGCAGCTTAGATTCAATTCAGATGCACTGCCTGGTTTGAATGAAAGCCTAAATATTAAATGTGTTCTCAGGTGGCAACGCTAAAGTTTCCCCTCTTACCCAAACACTGTCTTATTATTGAGAGTCTGCTTTTTATAATGTTTTTCAAAAAAGGTCCTTCAAAATATGTTCTTAGATAATATATTTAACTTTTATGTTTAAGCATATATTAACATTTGTTTTTGCTTCACTAGTTGTACTGCTACAGCACTTGTTTATGTAGACACTGCTCACCCTTGGAATTTAGTATAATTTCCAGTTTTTTACTGGCTCTGAGATTTACATTATTTATTTACTGTCTGGTTTCAGTTGTCTACTCTTTTTTGGTAACACCCACTAGGGTATATATACTGTGGTTTTCATCTTACTGTTGTTTGATAAAGTTCTTGATACTATTAAAAGGATGAAAGCTTAGCTACTGGCTCCTTTGTCATTCTTTTATATTAAGAAGTGTTTTAGTAATTTGTATTCCTGATCTTCTTAGCTCCGAGGACAATTTTTAGTGCTATTATTAAATTAAAACATGCTCATCCCTTCTTCTCCTTCTGAGATGTACAATGATCACAGTGAGTTAGTTTTTATATGTTGCTCACATTCCAGACCAGAAGAACAATTAAGGAGTCAGTTTTTGCCAACTGAAGTGTCTTATGTGCACCGTAAGCAAAAGTATTGTGTACTGTAAACAAAATGAGCCTGGATGTCTAATATTAAGACATGAGTATTTCAAATGTACTGCAAACAAACAAATATTGAAATGTTTGTTTAATATTAACTTAAGACAAAGGTGTTTCTTGTATAAAGTAAACAAATGAAGCAGGCATTTCATGTTTTAACCAAAAACAGTTTTTCTTTTTGTGAAAATGTGAATACAGAGCTCACATATTGGGAGAGATGTATAATTACCTAAACAGGTTACTTGTTAGGTTATGACCAGAATATCTTTATCTCACATTTTAATTTATAGAAATATAAAATGCTTACAGTTTTATTTTAATTTTACATTGCAATAGTTTTGATTTACTTAATGAATATATCCATTCTGTTTACTATATAAATATGTCCAGTCTGTTTACTCAGCCTAATTTTGTAAATTAAAATTGGAGAGGGGATACTTAAAACAGACCTGTACAAAATCACAGGGTTTTGCTAACAGCAGGAAACATCTGACCCAGAGATATAGCTGGAAAATTCTATTTTGTATTTATAGACTCTTAGTTTTTGCCCACAACCCATTTGCCATTTAGAAATATGAACAAATCTGTTCATTATGTTGTCCTAGTCACTTACAATCTGTGTGTTATTTTCAGCTATTTCTTCTATTAAATACACTGTTTTTGTTTTGGGACATTAATTTAGATAGTTGTACACATATTATGACCTGAAAAGGTTACACCCTTGATATGTTATATCAGTATCAGTTTTATGTATAATTTGGATAAAATCACATAAATGTCATTATGTATATTACTATATTATTTATTTAAAAAGTTTTATTTCAGTGTTACAAATAATTTTGCTTTAATAATGGCAGCATATTATGTTTAAACAACAGCAGCATTAATACAAAGCATGTGCTAACTTTTTTTAATTGTGTAAAACTGCTAGACTGTCTGGTTTATAAGTTGTGTAAAATCACAGCAATGTGATTGCTAATATACATTTTGTAGTAAAGACTTTTATACAGTTTGATATGCATCCTACTATGTTTATTTAAAAGTTTACTTTGATACTATAAAGCCTGCCTGAAAGTCAAAAGCATAATGTCATTCATCACCAGGAAGAACGGCAAAGTCATCATGAAAGTTATCATAAACAAGAATGACAACACCTAAGATCTCTTCATAAACAAAAGAAATAAAATACTTTATTGGTCACAGCTCTTGGAGATGGGTGTCACTTTGTTAACTAAAAACTGAGATTGTCTTTACCTTAATTATCAGTCAATTTTGATCAAGCAGTTATTTTCATCTGTTATGCTGGCTATTAAATTAATACCTCTGGACTGACCCAGGTGGTGCCAAACTTGTTTTATATTCATATTTCTGCTAAAATTAATGTATTAGTTTCCCTATAGGGTAGTTGTCTCTCTACAGTTTCCTTTTACAAATACTTTTCCATATCTGGTTTTATGTAGTGACTGTGGGCTGATGATCTGACATTAATGATTTATGCTTGGTACTGCTTTAATGAATGGCACCTTTTGTGAAAGGGCCATATACTTTTATATTACTTAGTAAAGAATATTTTTTTTAATTATCATATCAGTGTGATGCACCACCCAACCCATCCTCTGGTGGTTATGGTCCTAATTGCATCTCCTATGCTAAGGAGATAAAAAGAAAAACAGCAGAGAGAGAGAGAGAGAGAGAAAGCTGTTTTTTATCCCATTTTTATGTGCAACATGGCTGGCCTTAGCATTTACAAGTTCTATCATTTCTACTAAATTATAAGAAACGTAAACACCCCTTCCATCCTTCAGCCACTAAGTCATTACATGTTGGCTTAATGTTAAAATGCAGCAGGTTTCTGTTTTGATGGGTGACTGGTCCTTGGGAAAGTATGCACTGCACAAATATTGCAAACTACAGAAAGTATCCATCCTTGAAAAAAATATTCTGTTGTGTTAAAGATTGCTTTAGGAAGTGTGTGGTATATACAGCTTTTAGAATGTGTTACATCAACTGATGAACACTACTGATGTGATACTTTTAGAGGCACCGCAATGTCTGCAGATAGGGAAGGGCTTGACTATTGATCTATTGATGTGATTCTGATAGGTAGGCTGCCATGACAACATGACCAGATATTCAATTTCATGATAGCCACACTCCTCCATTTGTATTTTTCAAATTGACCAGTGTAAAGTGCAATGAATTCATTTTAAAATATTCAGTTTTGTATATTTAATTAGACAGTTGAGAGTGATTACATGGCATGCTAAGTCATAATTACTTGTGTGTGACATTGAATATGGCCTAAAAGCATTGCACTTTCCATGAATGCAAACATTATGACGCACGTGACATGCAGAACATTTCTGTACACCCCCACCCTTCCCCATGCTGGGTCTGGTGCCTTGCTATATGCAGCCTGAAGGAAGTGATACTGGACTTAACTGGAAACAACTGAAATGAGACTGGAATGAACATCTTTATTTGTTTGTTACCCAAACCTATGCTGAACAGGTGCCTGTCTCTCCTTTATGGGCCAAGTCTTGTACTTTTCAGAATGAATTCTGCACACAGTGTAATTTGATTTAGAATGGTTTATTAGATGTTAACAGTATCTGAAAACTGTCTGCAATAACAGTGCTGATAAAAAATAACGTCTGTAGAAATTCTGGAATGCTGAATAATAATAACAGTGCTGACAAATATATCCAACGTTTCAAAGATTCAAATGATTCAAAGAAACTTTATTGTCATTTAGGAAACAGGGCACTTCTATGGTGTAGGCTTGTAAAGGCTCCAGGTCCATTAGTCTAGTACACATGTATGAACCTATGAACAAGTGCTGCCTAAACAAAATTCCAGTGTCAGCTCTTTTACAGCAGAAAACAAACACAAAAAGACAGACATGACAGGTATTAAAGAATAAACAATAACTATAGTACAAAAGTAAATATCTAGGTAGTTGGCACACATGCTTGTACACTATTTATATACACTGGACAACATTAACTACTAGATGATACACATGAAAAGAAAAGTACACTATACACAGAGATGGGATTGGGTGATATTGCACATAAGGAAGTGAATGGAATTGCACTTGAATGAGACTATATTAATTTTAGTATGTAATAAATAAATAAATAAATAAATAAAACTATTGTATGGGGGAAAAAAGGAAAAGAGAGAGTAACAATGTATTATAGTTTTGATACATCCAGATTTACGTCTGCATTAATGAGTCTTATTGCATTTGGATAAAAACTGTTCATGAATCTGGAGGTCCTTTTCTAAGCCTTCTTAGGATTTGTAGTCACTGGTGGGCTTTTTTAATTCACTGGCCTGTGTTTGTACTCCGAGAAAGATCCTCTGATGTATGTACCCCAGGAATGTTGTAGTTTGGACTTGCTCCACTTCTTCACTGTTATTCTTGATGGGCAGGTGCATGGCAGAGCTCTTTCTGAAGTCAATAATGATTTTGTTTGTTTTATTGACATTTAGGTCCAAATTGTTGTCATTGCACCATTCAATCAGGGCGTTGACCTCATTCCTATACCCATTCTCGTCATTACCACTTATGAGTCCCATCACTGTATTTCTGCACATATATTCTGATTATCCAGAACAATATCACTTGAAACAGTCTTTTCCTCCTGAACAGTATGGATATTTGACCTGACTTCAGTACTCAGGCTCAAGTGTCTGCCCTGCAAAGATCTTTTTTATATCAGTCCAAAACTAACTTACTGACTTCACTGACCATGTCTGAAGTATTTACTAATAATACCAAAACTCTGTAATGTTTTACACACCTCTTTTGCCTTGGTTTACAAGCCTTGTCTTGCATGTGCCTCATAGTGCCTAACTATCTATTCTCTATCTAGCATTCCATTGCAAGTATACATATCTTTCCCTTGAGAAAGGAGCATTCTGTAGCTTCCCCTTGAAACTGTTATTTCTGCACATCTCATGCTTAGTCAGCAAGATTATATTTTCCTTTCTACTAAACTGCCTTTTCTTGAATCTGAATGCATACATGAAAACACAAGTCTAAATCTATATTTTCAAGCCTATTATTCTATCTTAATATAGTATAGTGAACTCACTAAGAATACCCTCAGTCTAACAGCTCCCCCTGTGGCTCCTAATGAAAGTTTACAGGAAACATTTTGTAGTTACCTCATATCTATATTACTAACTACTGTAATCTGGTTTGAATATACAGACGTTATGCCACCTCACTCATAATCTGCAGATGTGTTCGGATAGATAATGATGTCCTTTATGGTCTTAATGATGTTATCAGATAATACTGCCAGCAACTTGGCTAATTTACGTATCTCCCAAGCAGCTTTAACAGCTCCATATGCAGGAAATATACCTGCTCCAATGATTACTCCATTACCTAGACCATAGTCTTTAGAGTTCTGATGTATGCGTGATATATCTAAAACCTGCACATTATTCTGAAAAATCAGTGTCTTTTAATTCTGTAGTTTTTAAAACTGATTAGGTCAGGTAATTCTTTCAAACCTGCTGTTCCAGAAACAGCATAGAGAAAAATGCCATACATATCCTTAACCTGTCTCTGTGAGTCTTCAGTTAAGCTAGACAGAGTACGAACTGTTAATCCTGACTATTTTTCTTCCCTATCTCTGTAAGCTGTTATGTTAAAATTGCACTGTCTATTGCCTATGTTGTTTACCTTTTGAACTGATGCCTCATTGTACCATGATGTCTCTCTCTTATAACAAATGAAACCCTTTCCTGTTGTCCATATATTTAAATCCTCAAACATTATACTGTTTAGTGAATTTTCTTTTCTTTATTATACAGCCTATCAAGCATGATGGCTATTTTCTGAGGACTAACTGAAATTGGTACTAGAGGGATACCTTTATAATGGGTCTTGAAGCATAATTACCATATATTGCATTAACCTGTGTCTGTAAAGTTTCAGCCATATTTGTCAATAATTCTACTTACCTTTTTAATTTATATGTGGTGTAATAAATGCCTGCCTTTTAAAATTGTGTCTTAAATATCCTGTAAATATTGATGAGCTATAATAGTTTGCTGAAACCTATGTTTTCTGTATTTCAGATCTATACCTTTACATTTGCCATCTGTGTCCTTTTACTTTTCTGTCAAATGTACAATAATTATGTAAACTGCACTGCAGTCTGTAAATTAATTAGCAAATTAACCCTGCCATGTTATGCCTTGAGTATATTGAATAACTATTGCTACCTATTCTGTAGATACCTTATTTTAATAAGCCTGTTATAAATAATTGTCACTTCACCCTTAAAAATATTGACTGACTAATATGATGTGTGATGTAGTAATACTGTTTACAAATAATTCTGTCACTTTACCCTTAAACTAATAATGGAATCATGTGAAGTGTGATGTAATTGCATGTTGTAACAGAGTATGAATACTATATTCTGAAAGCTGACTGAAATGTACAATACTGAACTCATATAAGTATGAATGTCATATTCTGAAACTAGACTGAAAATTACATTAATGTTATATTCTGAAATTTGACTGAAGTGTACTATGCTGAACACATAACTGAGTATGGATATCATATTCTGAACCTTAACTGAAATATACATTAAAGTGATGCATATTTATACTGAACATTTAAAATAGCTGTGTATATTCTGGAAACTAAACTAATACTAAAGGAATATCTTTTGCCAGTGTTACCTAAACACAGATAAAAGCATAACTGAAAACTGGTAAATGTTATATTTTGAAAACTAAACTATTAGTACCCTTTTCTGTCATTATTGTCTGAACATAGATAAAAAATAAACTGAAAACTAGTACTGTTACACAACTGTATGAAAACATGAGAACATTTGGATATTTGCTTTAACTCTAATTTACATAAATGCACATTTGTTGTACACAGAGTTTCTGTCTGACGTGCACCACAGCTCTTGCCAAGTTTAGGCCTTACTTTGCATTGTCCCAGGCACTGATGAGGTACTGGGGTTGTTTTCAAGTGTCCTTTTCTGTTTCCTGCCCATTTAAACCTCCCCTTTTCCACCTATTGTGCAATGCTGGGTGATTGATGTTCTTGACTGTATTTAAAATGAAACTGAAAAATCAACCTGGATTTTTTTTTTAAATAACATACACAGCTTTAACAATTACAAACTGATAGCATTGCTTGTTGCCCTATCTTTATTTATATTTTTCTACATAAAATAAACATATGCTGCTAATAAATTCTTGTCTGCAAGCAAACTGATAATGTACTTTAGTGAACTAAACCAATGTTATTAATAAATACATTCTTGCAAGTTTGCAACTGAACTGATAATGTGCTACAGTGAAATGGAAAGGCGGCAATTTTATTGTCATATCAAATGGAAACTTTAGTGGCATTGTTTTCCTGTCATAACCTGAAATGAAAAGAAAGTAGTAATCTAACACTGTATTAATATTTTAACACTTTTTGCATTTCTGCACCTGTATAAAATTAATTTTAACTGTTAAACTTACTATGTTTACTCTCATGACCCTCAGGTCCTAACATACTGTTTTGTGTATGAAACTCCACAGTCTTAACATAGCCATTTCTTTAGCTGACATCATTTAACTTTTTCAGTACTACTGAATGCTGCAAGGATTTATCATTACTGTCTGCAATTTTCTTGGATAAATAGTAAGAACTGTAACTGCATAAACTGTCACTAAGAATCTTTACCATGCTGTTTTATGGCATACAGTACTGTCTTTAATTCAGCTCACAGAGCTGGCCTGTAATCTGATAAACTGCACATTCTGCATGAAATATATACAACCCTGAAACATTTACATGGACACATTTATTACTAGAGTTGAACTGATCTGATTCTGGAAGTTTACTTGTCTGTCTTTTATACAAATATGTGACGTTTCATTATATATTATGACCTGATCTAATTCTGGAAGTTTACTTGGCTGACCTTTATACAAGTATGTAAAATGTCTTCATATAGTATACACATTTATTACTAGAGTTGAACTGATCTAATTCTGGAACTTTACTTGTCTGCCCTTGATACAACTATAACTTAGGTGTTGAACCTGTGGCTTTAATGACGCATAATATTTATGATGCACTCTTTTCTTCCATGGGATTTGAAATTTTAACTGTACTGTCACTTCTAAAATGTAGCATTGACTTTAAATTTTACATTCTGTAAACTAGCAAAGCATCATTTAACATCTGTGAATGCTTTTTGCCTATGTCTGTATCAAGATATTATTTATGCATTGTAACACTTTACTACCATAATAACAATGTTGGCTAAACAAAACATACCACAAAAATTAATTTGCCAAATCTGTAACTGTAAACTCTTTATTCTGCAAATTAACTTGACTGTCATTTCTGGTATACTGTTCACAAACTGTTACCCTTTGTTTCTCACTGGCCACATCCAATATGTCTTTCTGAGCACTTCAGCTGTGTCAGCAGAACTGGAATTTATTTAATCTTAAACCCATAAGGATGCATAGGTTCATAGGTAGGTACTAGGCTATTGGCCCTAGGGCCAGTCGAAACGGTACCCTGGCTTTTGCCACCCAAGAAAATTATTTTCCTATGCCCCTGTCGAGCAGAGCCACAGAAGTGATCCCCAGGGTGCATGCTGCTGTCATAACCAATTCTTTAAATTCTGTACATTTGTACAATTTACTGCATGCAAAGTTGTATAAGTGTCATCTGTATGTACTACTATACATTCTGTAGCATTTTTATTTTTTCCATTAAATCTTGTTACAGAAGTCTAAAATAACATATAACTCTGATGACATATCTATACCTAGTATGGAGCTGTTACAGTTTGAACTGTTAACTGCTATAATCTTTGATCCTTTAAATTCTGACAAAACTGCATTTATCTCCTCTAGTAAAGATCTGTTTGTAACTGAAATTGATTTGTCTGTATTAATCAGTGCATTACTCCATAATTTGTCTGTAAACAATGAAAGATTGTCATTTCTTTTAACCTTAAACAATGACAGATAAATAATCTGGTTTGATGCTGGATTGCCACACCCTTTATACATAAGAAAAAAATCATTTTTTATAGAATTAGCAACAACACTGACTTGTGCTACATAATGCCTTTTTCTTTATTTTCCCAGAATCACAAGTAATAACATTGGCTTGAGGTAAGGTATGCATTTTTTCTTTACTTTGCCCTAAAATCTGTATATCATTTATGCTGGTGTTTACTTTATCAGACTGGTTAAAACCTGCACTCTGATTCCTCTTAGTCCCCCTCAGTACACTATTTGCACTGGCTTCTGAAAACAAGAAAGTAGAATTTATTACAGTCTGAACATTTGTATTTGAAAGAACGTGAACTTGAGACATAGCAAATGTTTTTTTTTCTATTTGGTTTGGAAATCTGCATGTTACGTACACTGACTGTTTACATCTATATTTACAATACTGCTTTTTAACTCTGTACTTTGAATTACATGTAAACAAGAATTTATTACATACTGAACATTTTTAATGTGAACTTGAGCCATTGCAAATGTTTCTTTTATATTTGGTTGGGAAATATGCATGACTGTGTTGACATTTGTATGTGCAATACTGCAAATTAACTTTGTATCTTGAAATGCATGTGCTGAAGCATTTACACTGAGTTCTGAATACTGTAAACAAGAATTTGTGTTATTTAAGTCTGAAACCATACTAATAGAAGTTGACTCATTCTGTGAATAATGAGATAGTGTGTATGTTGCAGTGGGCTTCTGTGATTTAACCTCTTTGTGTCTGGAAATATGTAACATTTCTGAACTAATAAACTTTAAATTTAAGTGAACATTTTTGGAACACAGTTTTTTTAGACTGTTTTAGCCAATTTGTAACTTTAAGCCAAACATTTACTTTTTTCTTAACTGTAGAAGTATTGCTTGACATGTTTATACAAGAGGTATGCAAATTACTTTTACTGATGATGACTGACCTGTTAGCTAAAAAGTGCATATAAAGTCTTACATAACTTAATGATTCTGGAAGAATGTGTCCTGTCATCTGCAGCTTCTTAAACTTTTTCTTGCTTTTTGGCTATGTGACATCAAACTGGAAACTTGACAGTTTCTGGTGATGATGATACACGTTACTGTTAACTGGATAATGTCTTTTATGTTTTGAAGGAACATTGCTGAAATTTGTTTCTGAAGTACTGCTGGTCTGTTGATGTTCTTTTAGGCCTTTTCTGAAATCGTATTTTTGGATAAACACTGGTGGTGTGCAATTTGTCTAACAGTTGTAATTTCTATATGCAAGAGAGAACTGGTGCATTGTCTGCAGTGGCTGTCTTTTGTATGGAGTTTGCATCTGGAATATTAGTGGTGTCTTACCAAAAGGTCTGCTCTATAAGGAGTAACTGTAGTGTTGTCAGAAGTGGCCTTATTCTGTATGGAGTTTACAGTCTTCCATCTGGAAAAACCCTGGTGTGCAACTGAAAAGTCTGTTATGAAACACATCTGCTGTAGTTACTGATAGACTGGAAAAAAAATGTTAGAGACCACTTTTACTTTGCCCTGAAGTCTGTTCTGTATAATACACATAGTCTGACTGCTGACAAGGTTGCTATGGATTTTTGGGACTTACTTTAACTGTTGTCCCACCAAGGATGGTTGGCTCACCACTGAAAGAATTGTTAAGACTGTAATATACTAGAATTACCTGGAAACAGCTGAAATGAGACTGGAATGAATGTCTTTATTTGTTTATAACTCAAACTTGTGCAGAACAGGTGCCAGTCTCTCCTATATAGGCAAAGTCTTGTGTTTTTCAGAATGAACTCTGCACATGCTGTAATTTGATTTAGAATAATTTATTAGATGTTAACAATATCCAAATACTGTCTCCAACAACAATGCTGATAAACAATAGCAGTCTGTAGAAATTCTGGAATGCTGGATAACAGTAACAGTGCTGATAAATATAACCAAAGTTTCTGATGGATATTCTGATTCTCCTGAATAATATCAACTAAAACAGTCTTTTTCTCCTGAATAGTGTGGATATTTGACCTGATTTCAGTATTAGACTAGAGTGTCTTTACTGCAAAGACCTTTTTTATATCAGTTCAAAACTATTTTATTAATATATTTGACATTTGTTAACTGGGTTAGTCCATCTGAGCCAATGGTCTGCTTTCAGTGGAGACCCGAGGAGAAAAGCTCCAACAATACAAACATAAAAAGATAACAATGTAGGCAATATACAAAACCCAAGAAAAACAATGCAGCAATACAACATAAGCAAAAATTACATGTGCATTAATCAGGTGAAACAAATAACTAGAATAAAAATAAAACAAAATGAAGTAACTACAACTAGTACATTTAAGTACTTACAGTGGAGGCTGGTGACTTCAGATCAAAGGGGAATGCAGGAGACAGTTGAATGGGTGGGGCCAATGGGAGGGGTATGACCCACTGGAACATTTAAGTACTTACAGTGACAGCTGGTGACTTCAAATCAAAGGGGAATGCAGGAGCCAGTTGAATGGGTGGGGCCAATGGGAAGGGGTGTGGCCAACTAGAAAGGGGTGGGGCTATGATCAAAACCACAAAAACTGGGACTTTAATTAAATACGCTGCCCTGGATGCCAAAGCATCATTATGAGAGTCCAATCAAGACAAAATGAAGTGTAGACGAAAAAAAAATATTTCAGTGCATCGGCTACATGACAGCTTACTTAATATCTAGATGGAAACAAAAAGATTGTGAGGCATGAAAAAATAAATTACTTTTTAAATACATTACTGGAATACCAGACAAAATCAAGTATAAAAAGAGAAGCAGCACTCAACTCAAACCACTTCTCCTTGCACTGCAGTTCTAACTCAGATTTGCATTCAGCTTTATAAAAGTACCAAGTGACATGCTGAAAGTAGCAATCTCTGTGATACCCCCACTTGTAAAAATGTTTTGTATCCAAAAAAGACCTGCTGCCTGACAACAACTATCTACTTGTTTCATGGGGAAAACATGATCAAAGTAAAAAATGAACAGCAAACAAGAAAAATGGTCAAGATAAATTGCTTAAAGGATGACTGCACAGGTTATGGACCACACATGATAGATTGGCATTCTGTTTAGTTTACTGGTAAAGCCTGCAAAGATGACTGCAAGTCTCCAACAAATGTAGTGAGGTTCTGAAAATACTGTAATCCTGTCCTTTATTACAAATACTGTCATATGTATTTCAATACCTAAGGCTTATATGTTATCTAGTTATGTAAGTATTCTCTGCATGGCAACAACAAAAAGGCTTTCAATGTTGGTAATTCTTTAACAATATGCTTATTAACGCTTACTTGCATCTTACAATTTTTAAACAAGCTTACCTGATGGTCATTAAAGCATTGCTACTTAAACACAGAGCAACAGGCAGTGCAACAACATGCATTTTCTGAATAATAATAAGCATAAATCAACAGCATAAAAATATGATAGGAAACCAGAACATTCTGCAAAATCAAGGACAGAAGAAAAGTCACTGTAGTACTTGTGTCTACCTTGGATGGGGGAATACTCTGCACACTGACACTGCATAACTGCTCCTTGCCTTGCTTGGACACACCCAGAGTCACAACATGGGGGAGTGGTTTGCAGCAAGCATGTCAAAATATGAAATGTCTCTGGCTGATGGTGATGGCCCTGACACATTTGTCATGCCTCTCAACCTCAGAGCAAGAAATCTGGACAAAACCATAAATAGAAGTGGGACAAAGGCCCAAAAATAAGGACAATTGTTAAATATTGCTCTTATAAACTTGGAAAGATAATATAATAGTAGGTCTTGCATTAGTATGAATTTTCTGAAGGGTATGAAATCTGAAATTCAAATGTCTGTCTTTATTTTCTAACTTCAATCTTTAATGATTTGCCACTAATTTGCCAGAAAACCACAATTTTATGAAACACAGACCCAAATGTGATGCAAAAATATAAAATATCCACACAATACAGATAGGAACCTATCAAAGAAGGGATACTTTTGAATATTAGTACTGTTAAGTTGAGCCGCTGACAAAATAAGAGAATCTGCATGCATTTCTGAAATAAAATTAATCTATACTCTGATCATTACAATTATTTCTTAATTGTAAACTCTCCACATTTTCTTCCAAAATTGCCACTTTGTGGAGGGATTATTAGGGGGAGAGCAACATTTTGAGCCAAAGTCAGGGACAGTTGAGAGGTTTGGATATACCTAATTCTATAAAGTGATTTATTTGCGCGTACCTCTAAACCTCTTAATGCAGGAAATCTGGACAAGGCCAAATATATTGGGGAACATAAAGACAGTACTAAAAATTGCTGTTGTATAAGCTTAGACAGTTGACAGAATAACATGCCTTGCTTTAGCATGCATTTTTCTGAAGGGTATGAAGTCTGAAACTCAATGCATGTAATTATTTAGTGATGTCATTCCTAAATGATTTGCCAGAAAACCACACATTTTATGAGGAACAAATCAAAAATAAGAAGAAAAAATCTATTCATTCTGTGAAAATCTGGACAGTTGAGAGGTATAGTTCAGCCGGGGCTGCCTTTGAGTTTGCCACCCTTCCCCCTCACCAAATCATGGTCGAATGGGGCCACCCCTCGGAGCCATTCCAATGTCCCATTATTTGGCTATTTCACCCCAGGTGCCATAAACACTGTAATGTGTATACTGCTTTACTTCTATGATGATCTGGCTTTTGTTTAAAAGTTTTACTTTACATTTCACAGCACAAACACTAATAGAAATCTGCTAAACAAAGCAATGCAGTCTCACAATGAAAATAGACTTAGCATTAAAACTACTCTGCCTTGAAACTCGCATTCATTGAAACAGATTTGAAACCCACATTCAAAGAAAATACATCTGGCCAATGGCAGATAAAGATTAACTTTGGGCTGTTTTCAAATCATAGGGCTCTTGCTCATGAAACAAACATGTGTTCATTGATGCACCTTCCCGATTGTATTAAATTATATTCCTTGTATAATACTGTTGTTAGAGGACATTTTAAATATATTGTTTTGAACATTTTTCCAGTAAACAATGAAGCAAAATGCATGCACCAATAATGACAAACCTGCCCAATTCAGAACATTTCCATCATAAAAGTCTACTCAAACTTCTACAATCCCCCAGTATCAGTAAATATGCACAATCTCTGCAGAAGTAAGTCATCTAAATAATTCCACATTAAAGAGATCTGTAACTAATGAAGAGGTTGCTGCTAGCAAACAACTTTATATTTCATTGTTTCATCTACAAATAAAGTGCCTGTTGTTGTTGAGGAATAAATTGCCCATGTTACATTTAAAAAATTATATGCTAGTAATATTGCAATAAGGAATGGATGGCAAACTGATAACTGGATGATAGTTACTAGGCATCTCTGCCAAAGAGGACATTCTCAAGACTGCAGCATCCACCTCCCCCATTAAAACTATAACACAGTACAGTATCAGCAATATATCGACATACTGTGGAAGTAGAACCCATGGTCTTCTGCATCCAAAGCAACTATACTACCTGTTGTGCTATTAACAATGCATGCAGACTCAGCATAAGCAGCACTAAACTTCTCTTCCCCTGAAGCTCTTAGCTCCTTGTAAAATCCACTTGACACTCAACTGTATCTCTCAACTTTGCAGCACATGAGCACAAAAAATCTGGAAAAAGTCAAAATTTATTGGTGCGGGACAAAAGCCCAAAAACCAGAGACACATTTTAAACATTGCTTGTATAACCTTGGAAAGTTGCTAGAATAAAATGCTGTGCTACCACCCTGCATTTCACTGCCAAGTCTTGGCCCCAGGACCCTGTGCACTACAGTCAGAGCAACATACCGCTATGCCAAATCAGCTATTTCTTGAAAGACAGGGAGACTGAAACTTAAATGTCTAGTATCTGTCTGCCTAGGATGACATGATCGACAGACCACAATGCTTTGCCAGAGATGGCCTGCACCTGTTGCCGTTGGGATTCCAGATACTGGCTAAGACTCTTGACACCCTTATAGTGCCTTTTTTAGCCAAGGTTCAAATGACAAATTCACCACCATAAGAGGTACAAGCAAGCAAAATCTGAGGGTAATGCTACTCAAAGCTAGAAGTCTAAACCTCAAAATGCATTTACTTGAGGCACTCCTTAAAATGGAGAACATCAACATCTGTGCAGTGACAGAGACCTTGTTCAAGGCTCCAGAGAGCACCTGTACATTACCAAGCTATAATTTATACCGCACCTTTTGGCCACCTAACTTGGACCGGAAGACTAAAGGCAGAGGCGTGTCCATATTTATTAAGGATATCCACACCTCCAGGCTAGTTTCTTAGCATAATGCATCTGAGATTATCTAAGTGCAACCAACTCTGGGCAAGACTGCAATCCAAATTGTAACTTGCTACAGATCCCACACCATGCCCCAGGATTCCCACTCCTCATTTCTTGATACACTGGAAAATATTAGGGTACAACCCAACACCCTCATAATGGGTGATTTCAACTACCCCACAATTAATTGGGAAAACTACTCTTGTACCAAGTCTTTTGCTCAACGTTTTCTGGAATTCATGAATTCCAATGCATTGGATCAACTTATCCACACCCCCACCAGGGGCAGCAATATCCTAGACCTGGTCATTACCAACAGGGGCAACCAGTGTTCCACACCAGAGGTCCATTCCTCATTGGTCAGATCCGAACACAAGCTAATCACCCTACACATCCACATCCTGCCCCCACCCCCCATTAGGGAAACCACCGTAAAACATTTCTCCAAAGCCAACTTCACACTTTTTAAGACAGAAGTGGCAAACTTCATGACACTCATGCAGACTGACAATAGAGGTACGACTGCTGAATCCTACACAAATGCACTTTATGAGCACTTACACAAGTCCATGGATCATGCTATCCCTAACAGAATCAAGATGCTATCCTCCAAAAAAGGAAGCCAATCTGGTGGTCCCTTGCCATAAACAAACTCTACAACAGAAAAAAGAAACTGCTGCAAAAAAGAGTAAAATCCCATGACTGGAGGAACTCCCTGGTCAGCCTCAGTAAGACGCTGAGATCCCTCATAAAATCCTCCAAAGCTAGCTACGAAAACAAAATCACCACTGATTCTAAAGACAACCACAAAGCATTCTATAGCTATGTCAAGAATCTCAATGGCAACACTCAGATCTGCTCTGAGTTACAGCACAATGGCACTAAATATACAGAACCAACTGATATTGCCAACATCCTGGCAGATAGGTTCACTGCTAACTTTACCCCTCTCTCACCTCCTAAAGTGCCCATCTCTATACCGGAAGAATTCAAAGTTCCTGTAATCATGGCTGCACAGGTAAAAACCACACTCTCCAAAGCCAAGAACACAGCATCCATGGGACCTGACAACATCCCAGGCTGCATTCTACACAAACTACAGAATGAACTGGCACCCCACCTAAGTACCATGTTCAGTCATAACCTCACCTCAGGCTTTGTGCCCACTGAATAGCACACAGCATCAGTTATCCCACTCCACAAAGGTGGAGCCACCATGGACCTCGG
The DNA here is from genome assembly GCF_019279795.1 of Protopterus annectens. Lineage (NCBI taxonomy): Eukaryota > Metazoa > Chordata > Ceratodontiformes > Protopteridae > Protopterus > Protopterus annectens. The sequence continues at coordinate 786,525,410 of NC_056751.1, read as the reverse complement.
GAACTACTGCCCCATTAGCCTAAGGAGCCTGGTCTGCAAGGCCATGGAATGTATCATCATGGAACTTATAAACAAAGACATTGGTAATCTCCAATTAAAATAGCTCACTGTGAGATATTAATTAAGGTTACACACATTCAAATATACTACACTAGTCACCAAAATATAATAGGCAACTCATACTTCACTAAGAATTATACCTCCAGTCTTTCTTGTTCTAATGAATACCTAAATTGGTAATAAAATCACGAACAACTGCATAGGTATAAAGAAAGAAGCTACCAAAATACTTGACATTTGATAAAATAATACTGTTAATCTCAATAATAAACACACGTAACAAGGCCCCAATATTTGCAGAACACTATATGACATATCTTCAAGGATATGCTGAAGATTTATAGTGGTGATGCCCGTTAAACTTCCCGAATCAAGAATAACATTACTCCATAAGCAATTTACTAATAATACAATGAGATAATGACAATCATCCAACAGATAAACAGCACTAACAACAAATTCTTCTAAACAAATGGGGGATAAAAATACAGTGCATACATACATACATACATACATACATATGCATACATATGATGTAGCAACAGCAGTAGAAAAAACAGTACCGGGATAGTCAAGTAAAAACTCACCCACTGAAGTGCTCATCTGATCTTTACAACCTACACTATACTGCTCAGATGTGCAGGAAAAAATATTTTAAGTTACCCAGAACTAGGACCATGGTACAGAAAGGCACATTAGAAAAAAGATGTGTCCTATTATGTTGCCATAGCAACTAGTAAACTACATGAAGCAAATCACAAAATCCAAAGTGCATAATACCGATCGCTCTTATCTCAGATCTGTTGGTCCTGTGAAGGATGTATTCTTTTACTACATTTATTAAACCGTCTCTCATATACACACACACACACACACACACACACACACACACACACACACACACACACACACACACACAAACTACCTGGTTTGTAAACATATTCCTCCTCAAGCAGACAGCCAGTAGTCCTGATTAGCAAACGTATTCCTCCATAAGCAGAAGCAGCCATTTACTCCATAAAAAACAGCCAGTAGTCCCGATTTGCAAAAGTATTCCTATATAATCCAAGTTTAAGCAAAAGCAGCCGGTAGTCCTAAAGCAGCCATTTCCTCCTGTTCTTAGCAGCAGAATGCTGAACATGCATGCGTGCACTGCCTCTATGTTTTCTTCTGAGCACAGACTGCAGACCTTGCAGTCTGATCCCCTTCCAGTCTATGCAGTTATAACCGCATAGACTTCTGGAGCATCTGTAAGATTACTGCCTTCTTTTGAATCCAGACTGGTTAAACAGCAGTCTGGATTTGAGTTTCCACTCACACATGTGAGTTCTGATTTTTTTTTATTTTGTTTTTGTTTGGTTTTATCAGCTCGGGGGACCGCAGTCCTGAAGCCCAATAGCATGAGCTGCCACTGAGTACTTAAAATAATGACACATCTTTCCCAAGTAGCATAATGTAGTATTGTCTAGTGAGCAGATTAGTCATTGAATTATTAGATGTAGACAGGTAGTGAAAACAAAAAGAAAGGAAAATGCAGATTATGGCATCAATGTATGTTAGTAGTAGTATGGCATGCCAAACTAGGGATCAATCCTTCCATTACTAGGTGGGTTGCAAATTGGCTCACAGACAGGACCCACAGAGTGAAAGTTGCAGATTCCAAGTCAGACTGTCGATCAGTCACAAGTGGAGTCCCACAGGGCTCAGTCATGGGTCCTCTCCTGTTTGGTATCTACTTCTCAGAAGTCCAGGCCAACACAGAAGGACTCTGGCTGACTAAGTTCACTGATAACTGCAAGCTAGGAGTCATTATCAACTCCCCAAGTGATGCAGATATCCTACAAAAGGGCCTCTCTGAGACCAATAACTGGTGTTGGAACCATGGCCTAAAGCTTAACGCCAAAAAATGCATTATTATCCCCTTTGGAAAAAACTCAGCTCCCATGAATTACCACATTGATGGGAGCCCACTGAACACTGAAGGGGCCATAAGAAATCTGGGCACCCAGGACGACAGCCACCTCACCTTCAACCATCTCATTGTCACTGCAGTCAGAAAGTTCTTCTATGAGGCACATCTTATAATCAAAGATTTCACATCCAGGAAGAAAGAGGTCATCATCCCTCTCTATTCATCCCTCATTAGACCAGTCATTGAATATAATGCCCCATTTGGCATGTACCTGACCAGACACCTGCAACAGCTGGAGAGGCCACAAAAGTGCCTCACAAAAAGGATCCTAGGCCTTAAACACATGTCCTACATGGACAGACCCAAGAAACTTCAGCTGTTCTCAGTCTCTTATCGTCTACTTAGAGGTGATCCCTGCTTGACTTACAAAGCCATGTCTGACCCTGCCCTACTTGAAATGCTACACCTAAAGAAATCCCAATCCTCCTGCACCACATGCTCCAGAGATCACAAACTCATTACCACAATTAACAGAACATGCTGGAGGGACAGGTTCATCTCCCAAAGACTGCCCATACTCTGGAATAAGCTTCCCATTCAGGTCAAGCAGAACACCTCACTGTCCCTCTTCAAGAGAAATCTTGACAAGTGGATGGGTTACAGAAAGTTCACTCCAGGGATCATTCCAGTTGCACTACTGGATATGGACATCATGTGGCATGGTGCCTGAAATTTTTTTTTTTTTTTTAGCTAGGCTTGTAAAGGCTTCAGGACCATTAGCCTAGTATACACCTATGAATCTATGAACCTATGGAGGATTTAGGCAAGGGCAGGCTTTTGAGTTCAGAAAGTAGTGCTTGACTTCAGTTTTAAAGCAGCTGGATCTAGTGATGGTACGAATGTGAGATGGTAGCCTATTCCACGCAAGGAACACAGAGTGTTTATAGAGGACTTTACCATAAGTTTTGTTGGGTTTCTAGATGTTTCAAGGTGCTGGTCAGAACTATGAAGAGACCGGTTTCAGGTATAAGGAGATACTAAGGTAGCGAGTGATGGGCAGACTAGTGATTTGTTGAATAGGGAGTGTGTCAGCTGCAGCTGGGCAAGTAGTAAGAGGTGGGGGAATTCTAGCAATTGAAGTAGTTTCAGGGCAAGACAATGATGGAATTTATAAGGTTGGTTACTGACGAATCTGGCTGTTATTGTAAGCTTGTTTTAGTTTGGAGAGAAGGTTTGACTGGAGGTGAGTTAGGATAGGGTAGGCATAGAGGAGACATAGAAGGAGATAGGCTTGGGCAAGGATGGGTTTGGAGCTGGGAGCAAGAAATGTCTTATTCCTGTAGAGAAGACCCAATTTCATGTTAGTTTTTTTGATACAGTGTTGGAGGTGGTCATCGATTATTGCACGCAGTAACTTAGTGTGAGGCTCAGCTTTGATAAGAGTGTTATCTAGTGAAGAAATAGTAAAGGTGGATTTAAGGTGGTGGAGAGTTTTGGGGAGAAGTAGTAGGGTAGGAGCTTAGTTTTTTGGGAGGTTTAGTATAACTTGATGCTCTGTGAGCCATTTTTCCACAGATGAAAAGGAGTTTTGGGTGATAGAAAGAAGTTTAGAGATGTTGTCAGCACAAGAGATAAGAGAAGAGTCATCAGCATACTGTATGAGGGAGGAGGTGTTGCAGGAGGAGTAATGATGATTGATGAAGATGTTGACTAGGAGGAGAACAAGGACTGAGCCTTGGGGGACACCAATTTGGATAGGTAGGAAAGGGGAGCAAGCAGATTGCCATCTGACAGACTGGAGCCTATTTGATAGATAGCTTGAGAACCAGTGAATAGTAGAGGGGGAGAGATTAAGGTCAGTAAGCTTAGTAAGTAGCTTGGAATGGGAGACAGTACTGAAAGCTTTAGAGCGGTCAAGAAAGAGGCAAGACACAAGGAGGTTTTTGTCCCTGGCTTCAGCAACAGTGTGAATGAAGGATAGGAGGGCAGTGGAGGTGCTGTGGTGTGGCCTAAAGCCATGTTGAGTGGGGGTCAGAAGATTTTCATTAATAAGGTGAGTTAAAAGCTGATTGTTAATACATTTTTGAGGATTTTGGACAGAGGAGATATGATGGCAATGGGTCTGCAGTTAGAAGGCTCAGTGGAGTTACCTCCTTTGTGAAGTGGAATGGTGTAGAAAGATTTCCAGATGTCACTGATAATAGATGCTTGGATATATCTATTTATTTGGATAGAGACAGAAGAGGCTATGGAATGAGCAGAGAGTTTATGAAATAAGGGAGGGAGGTTATCGGTAGAGGGAGAGCAAGGTTTCAGTTTTAGTAGAAGTAACTTGATACAGGCTGTGGAGATGGGGTTGAGAGAGAAAGGGGTTGTGATGCATGTGTAGTAAGTGGTTTGAGGGTGTTATGGCTTGGGAGGGTTGGGTACATTTTTGAATAGATTCAATGAAGAGGGTATTTAGTTAGGTGGCAGTTTCTAAGGGAGACTTATTAGGATAGGGGTTGGGGGTGGTAGGTTAACCTGGATTTAAGATTTTATTGATGATATGTCAGAATTTTGGGGGGTTAGACTTTTGGGAGAACTGGGGATTATAAAAATACATTTTCTTGTCTTTGTTAATTGCTGTTTTTGCTAGATGTCTTAGTTCTTTATATTTTTGTAGGAATGTTGCCGATTAGTTTTTAGGCATTTTTCCAGATTTTGTCTCATTTTTTCATGAGAGATAGGATGTTTTTGGTGAGCCAAGGTGAGAAGTTGGCTTTGATTCTCACATTTCTAAGAGGAGCTAAAAAGTTAAGTATATCAAGACAAATGCGATTAAAGTGTAGAATGGTTCATTAAGGAGGAGATACTTAAGGAAGCCCCAGGTTATGGAGGTGAGCCTGTTATTAAAGGTTTCAGGATTGAAAGAAGAAAGTTTGCAACACTCTTTGAAATGGTGGAATTTAGGTATTTGAGAAGAGTAACGCTGAAGTTGGAGAGGTAGGTGGTCACTTAGGGAGTTGGGCAGTGCTCTGGAGTCATGATATAGGGTGGGGTCAGATGTAAAAATCCAGCCTAAGGTGGTACTTTGGGTATTGTTGTTGCTGAAGTGGATAGGAGCTGTGATAAGTTGATGGAAGCAATGTAGGTTGATTTGAAGGGAGGGAAAGGTAGAGGATAGTTTTTGCCAGTCAATATTTATGTCACCTAGTAGTAAGGTCTCATAAGGGATAGTGATAGAAATCCAAGCTACAATAGATTCAAGGATGGGGATGTTGTTTTCAGGTAGGATATAGATAGAGGCAATGGTTCATAGGTTCATAGGTTCATAGGTTGGTACTAGACTATTGGCCCTAGGGCCTTTACAAGCCTAGCCATAACAATTCCTTGGCTATTTCTTCCCACGATATTTACTTCCCTGGACCCCTGTCTAGCAGGATGACTGATGTGATCCCCAGGGTAAATTTCCTATCTCCCATCCATTCATCAAGGTTTCTTTTGAAGAGGGCCAAGGAGGTGCTCTGCTTGACATGTATGGGCAGTCTATTCCAGAGTATGGGGAGTCTCTGGGTCAGGAACCTATCCTTCCAAAATGATTTGTTCATTGTGATGACAAGGTTTAGGTTCCTGGAGTGTGTGGCTCTGATGGACTGGGATTTCTTTAAGTGTAGCATGTCCAACATCTCTGGGTTTGACATGGCCTTGTATGTTAAGCAGAGATCGCCTCTGAGTAGACGATATGCAACAGAGTATAGATGGTGTTTTTTTAGTCGGTCAGCATAGGGCATCTGCTTTAGGCCTGTGATTCTTTTAGTGAGGTGTTTCTGCGGCCTTTCCAGTTGTTACAGATGTCTTATGAGGTACATACCAAATGGGACATTGTACTCTATGATGGGTCTAATGAGGGATGAGTACAGCGGGACAATAACCTCCTTTTTTCTGGATGAAAAGCCCTTAGTGATGAGGTGTGCCACATAGAAGGATTTCCTGACTGTTGCGGCGATGTGGTTATCGAAGGTGAGACCACTGTCCACCTGTGTTCCTAAGTCTCTTATCACACTTTTGGTGTTTAGTGTACTGCCACCGATGTGGTAATTCATGGGTACATGTTTTTTCCAAAAGGGGATAACTATACACTTCTTTGCATTGAGTTTGACCCCATGGCTCTGGCACCAAACATCTGTTTCTGTAAGGCCCTTTTGTAGAATATCCACATCATTTGGGGATTTAATAATAGCTCCCAGTTTGCAGTCATCTGTGAACTTTGTTAGCCAGAGTCCCTTAGTGTTGGCCTGTACTTCAGAGAAGTAGATGCCAAACAAGACCGGCCCCAGGACTGAACCCTGCGGTACTATACTTGTCACTTGTCTGGAGCTGGATTTGGAGTTGGCTACTTTCACAGTGTGGGTTCTGTCAGTAAGCCAGTTGGCAAACCATCGAGTGACGTAGGGATTTATGCACAGCTTAGTAAGTTTCTCTATGATTCCAGAGTGGGGGATGGTGTCAAAGGCCTTGGCGAGGTCCAGATAGGCTGTGTGGACTGCCTTACCCTTGTCCACAGCTCTGGAGACTGATTCAAAGAAGTCAATCAGGTTCAAGAGACACGATCGGCCTTTCATGAATACAAACTGGGTGGGGTCCGGTGTTTGAAGGTTGCCAATGTCTTTGTTTATAAGTTCCATGATAATACGTTACATGGCCTTGCAGATCAGGCTCGTCAGACTGATGGGACGGTAGTTCCCAGGATCCAAGGTGGATCCCACTTGTGGAATGGGATAACTGTATCTGTGCACTACTCAGTGGGCATGAAGCCTGAGGTGAGGCTATGATTAAACATGACATTTAGGTGAGCAGCCAGTTCATTTTTTAGTTCATGTAGTACACAGCCTGGGATGTCGTCTGGTCTCATAGATGCTGTATTCTTAGCTTTGGAGAGTGCCTTTTTTACCTGTCGGGCCGTTATTACTGGAATTTGGCAATCTTTTGGTATTGAGATGGGCCCTTTAGGGGGTGAGAGGGGGGGTGAAGTTGGCACTGAATTGATTGCCAGGATATTGGCAATATCCTTGGGATCAGTATATTTAATGCCATTCTGTTGTAGCTCAGAGCAGATCTGAGCATTGTCATTTAGATTCTTGACATAGCTATAGAATGCCTTGTGGTTGTCTTTGGAATCTTTGGCAATTTTATTTTCGTAACTAGCTTTTGAGGATTTTATGAGGGATCTCAGCTTCTTACTGAGACAGGTGAGGGAGTTTTTTGCATCCTGGGATTTTCCTCTTTACTGCAACAGTTTCTTCCTTTTGTTGTAAAGTTTGTTTATGGCAGGGGACCACCAGATTTGCTTCCTTTTTTGGAGGAGAGTGTCTTGGTTCTATATGGGATGGCACAATTCATGCACGAGTGGATGTGCTCACACAGTGATTTAGTGTAGGATTTGGCAGTTGAACTTTCCGTTCCCATCTGCATGGATGTCATGAAGTTTGTCACTTCTGACTTGAGTAGCCTGAAGTTGGCCTTGAAGAAGTTTTTTTTACAGATGTTTTCTTACTGGTGGGGTGGGGGGATGTGGATGTCAAAGGTGATTAGCTTATGGTCTGACCTAACCAATGAGGGGGTGACCACTGGTGTGGAGCATCGACTTCCCATGTTAGTAATGATCAGGTCCAGGATACTGGTGCCCCTGGTGGGACTATGGATTAGTTGATCCAGGGCGTTGGAATTTATGAATTCCAAGAACCGTTGGTCAAAGGTGTTGGTACGTGAGTAGTTTTCCCAGTTAATGGCAGGGTAGTTGAAATCACCCAGTATTAGGGTGTTTGATTGTATCTTAATATTTTCCAGTAGTTTTAGAATGATGTAGTGAGAATCTTGGGGTATGGTGAGGAATCTGTAGCAAGCTACAATTTGGATTGCAGTCTTACCTAGTGTTAGTTGCTCCTGGAAAATTTTGGATGCATTGTGTTAGGCAACTAACCTGGAGGTGTGAATATCCTTGATGAATATGGACACTCTTCCACCTTTAGTGTTTCAGTCCTGGTTTGGTGGCTGAAAAGTGTGGTAAGAGTTGTAGCCTGGTATTGCAGGGGTGCTCTCTGGAGCCTTGAACCAGGTCTCAGTTACTGCACAGATATCGATGTTCTCCATTTTTAGGAGCACCTTGAGAGAGTGCATTTTGAGGTTTAGACTTCTAGCATTGAGTAGCATTGCCTTCAGATTTTGCAGACTTGTACCTGTTATGGTGGTGGTTTTATCCTTTGAGCCTTGCCTAAATAGGCACTATAAGGGTGGAAAGAGCCTTGGCCAGTAACCAGAATCCCAGGGCTGACAGGTGCAGACCATCTCTAGTAAAGCATCATGGTCTGTCGATCATGACATCCCAGGCAGACAGATACTGGATCCTCTTTGAATGACACCAGAATCTTAGCCAGTTGTTGAAGTCAGTCATTTTGTCCTTATACTGTGGTGTCATTCTGTTATTTTCTTTCTTTTGGGGGTTGAGGTGACAGTTTAGAAGTAATAGTTCAGCTGGTTGAAAGTTAGGCAAAGATATTGGCAAGGGGATAGGTTAAGGTGGTCAGAATACATAATTGTGACACCTCCACCTTATTTGGTAGCTTTATCTTGGTGATAGATGTTGTAGTGGGGTGGTAGTTTTTCAGTGTTTGAAATATGTGGTTTTAGCCAAGTTTCAGATAGGGCCAGAATGTGTGGCGATTGGTGGGTGATTCAGGAGTGTAGTTCTGTAACTTTATTAGGTAGACTTTGTATGTTAATAGCACAGATAGAGCGATGTTTAGTGGAGACAGGTGCTTGTTGCGATTGGACTACCTGGACCTGGGTTGGGGGGGATGTCGCTGGATGACAGTAAATTGTTAGAGAAAGGGGGAAGGTTTATTTGCATGAAGGTAAAAGCCAGTGGGTTTGTATTTAGATTTGAGGGATGTGATAGAGACAGAGAAAAACAATTATTTTGATGAGATGTATGAATGAAGAGTTAAAAGGAGAGGGGAAAATTAGGAAGGGCAGGGTGGGTTCCTTGTGGAGTATAGAAGTACAGGCTGGGGATGAGTGTGAAAAATGTAGGTGTGCATGATAGAGGTAAGTAAAGAGAGGTGCATAAGCAGAACTGATGTGAGGTAGAGGGGGGCATGGTTTGAAATGAGATAATGATAGTAGCACGATGACAGAGAGCTCGGTAAACCTGTGTGGGGCAGAGGTTATTTACTAGGGAGGAGAGTGGTAAGAAATAAGATGAAAACAATCAATAGGGAGTATTAAGGAGAGATTAATTTACAAGGCAGAGAGGAGTGAGCAAGAAGGGAGCATTAGTAGCTTAAGGGAAAGTAGAGTCAAAGGCTAGAGATATGCTAAGATGCTGTGAGAGTGGGGGAGATAATGAGAGGGAGGGGGCTGAAAGAGTGGGGGTGTGGTCTGGGTAGCTATAAACAGTAATTGATATATTAGTGGATGTAGGGGAGGGATAGGAATTTATTTGGAGAGGAGTGATTGGAAGTTTACAGGGGACAGCTGTGATTGGATAAGTGGGAAGAGTGGGAGGGTTGGAAATGAGGAGCAGCCAGTATAAATGAAATAAAAGTGGGGATGGGTGAGAATGGAGGTAGAATAGGGGAGTGGAGTGAGCCCAAGCGTAGCGAGGGGGAACGGAGTGGGTTCGGCCAGAAAATGGCAGTCACCACAAAAAACAATCATCAAGCCAGGAAGGAAACAGTAAGGAGCATACAGTGAGAGTCAGCAGGTAAGTAGACAAGATGTGGAGGTGTAGACAGAGAGGGAAGAATGTTATAGTGAGGTATGCACAGGTATTCACAGTAAGATAAAAACAGTTAAAAGGAAAACACAAACAGAAAATAAAACAGTATAGCTAACTAAGAGAGTTGGTACTAGGATAGTGACTAATTTATTGATGGCAGAGACAGACAAATAGGCAAGGTTTTTAACAAAGAGGTGAGTGATGGTGGATCTCAGTGGTATGCAGGTAGCCTTTACAGTAGACAAAGTAAGACTAATTTGTGGTATGAGCTTGGAGCATAATTTAGTTTAAACTGGGTGGGCAGTAGAGCACATTCATTATTCCAAGAGTTGGAGCAGTAACTGTGAAGAAGGTAGAAGCAGTCTGAAAGGAAAGACACTTTTCTCTTAAAACCTAGGGAAAGAGGAGGGAGGAGAGAATGTGCTGAGTGTAAAAGCTAAGGAAAAGCCAAAACAATAGAGGCACTATAGGCAACTACTGATAACAGCTAGAGAGGAGTTAGTTGAAATAAAATATGAAAAAAATAAAAACATACATGTGTTAATAGCTTTTACAGATTAGAACAGGAAAAATGTGAGACAGAAGTTCAGTGACTTACTTCCTCTATAACACTTTGTAAACTATTAACCATGATATCTTAGTATTAAAACAACTATTACGATAAAAATGTCTGCTGTAGTTCTAGTAGTAAACTTGTGCTGTTTTGTAGTTGAAATAATCCAAGTAACTGAGAAATGACAATATAGCTAAGCAGAAGTTCTATACTTTAACATTCATTGCAGCTAGAATAACTCTTGAATTGTACAAGTTAGGTTAAGCAGTTATAACAATTGACAGTCTCACGGTGACTGAACTTAGAATTAAAAAAAACAATGAGCTAACCTTCACATCCACAAGGCTGCTACTAAACTATTTTGACATTGAGGTCAAAACTGACTGACTTCACTGACTGTGTCTGAAGTATTTTCTAATAATAGCAAAACCCTGTAATGTTTTACAGGCCTTGTCTTGCATGCGCTTCACAGTGCCTAACTGTCTACTCTTTATCTAGCATTCCATTACAAGTATACATGTCTTTCCCTTGAGAAATTGAGAAGGAAACCACACTCACTACAATTCCAGTCTCACACAGACCTACCACAACAGCAAACCAAACACATAAACACACAAAAACATACTCGGAGGCTCTAAATAAAAATCTGCCTAAGCAGCAGAGACCTCCAAAGCAGACACCCAGGCAACCGCTGCCCCAAAACAAAACACGTGCAACACATAGCTCACAAAGCCAGTGTGCCAAACAGTCACAGCCCTTAAGGCTAAACAACACACCTGATACACTTGTAATAGGTGACTCTATCGTCAGGCACACTGACGTCCCGCTCACCAGACTGAACAAGGAGAAGGTCACGGTGAGCTGCCTGTCGGGCGCTAGGATCCACCACATAACACAAGCACTCAGGTCACTCCAAGGCAAGTACAAATGTGACTCAGTCATTGTCCATGCTGGTGTGAATGACCTGAGACGTACCTCCCTGGACTACATGAAAAGAGACATAGAGGAGCTCTCTGAGCATGTAGCCCAGGCCGACTCCCTGACCTTAAGTAGCATCTTACCCTCACCAAGAATGATGCCACAATATGAAGACAAGATGATCAATTTCAACAATTTTCTTAAGTATTGGTGTCATTCAAAGGGGATCCAATGCCTGTCTGCCTGGGATGACATGCCCGACAAGCCACGATGCTTCGCTAGGGACGGCTTGCACCTGTCACCCCTGAGCTTTCGGATATTGGCAAAGGCTCTTGCCACCCCCATAGTGCCTTTTTGAGGCAAGGCTCAAAAGACAAACCCACCTCCATAGGTATCACAAGGGATAAGAAACTAAGAGTAATGCTACTCAACGCCAGAAGTCTAAACCTCAAGATGCATGCACTTGAAACTCTCCTTAGCATGGAGAACATCGATATCTGTGCAGTAACAGAAACCTGGTTCAAGGCTCCCAAGAGAGCACCCCAGCACTACCAGGTTATACCTCATACCATGTTTTTCAGCCCCAAAACTTGGACCGAACCACAAAAGGAGGGGGAGTATCAATATTCATCAAAGATACCCACACCTCCAGGTTGGTGGCACAGCACGAAGCATCAGAGACTATCCATGTGCAACTAACAGTGGGTAAAACTGCCTTCCAGTTTATAGCCTGCTACAGACCACCCTCCCAAACCCAGGAACCCCACTCGGCCTTCCTGAGAACAGTGGAAAATATGAAGGTCTCTCCAAACACCATTACATTGGGCGACTTCAACTACCCTAACATAGACTGGGAGCATTACTCTAGCTCCAACACCCTAGCCCAAAGGTTCTTAGAAGTTATAAACTCAAATGCTATGGAACAACTTGTTACCACTCCCACAAGAGGGGAAAACATACTGGACCTGATCATCACCAACATGGGAACTCTATGCTCCAGACCAGAAGTGTATCCCTCACTTGTAAGATCAGACCATAAACTAATCTCACTAGATATTCACATCCCGACCCTAGCCCCTGCCCAGAAAACCACAGTGAAAAACTTCTCTAAAGCAAATTTCACACTCCTCAAAACCGAGGTGGAATCCTTCAAAGCGGGCCTGTGGAAAATACGGCCCAGACCGCAAAATCCTTTATAAACGCATTCTATGAACATCTTCAGGAATGTATGGATCATGCAATCCCAAATAAAACCAAGACCCAATCCTCTAAAGTTAGGCGTCCTGTCTGGTGGACCCCAGCAATAAACAAACTATACAATAGCAGGAGGAAGCTACTACATGATAGAGCAAAATCCCAAAAAGGGAAGGCATCTCTGATCAGTATTAGCAAAAAACTACGGGCACTCATAAAATTGTCTAAGGCCAGCTTCAAGAGAAAAATTGCACAGTACACTAAGGATAATCACAAGGCTTTCTTTAGTTATGTTAGGAACCTGGGTGGGAATTCCCAGATATGCTCAGAATTAGTCCAAAATGACAAAAAATACACCGGACCCACAGACATTGCCAACATCCTAGCTGACAGGTTCAGCACAAACTTCTTCCCCCCCTTCCCCACCAAAAGGATAAATATCTATCCTAGCAGAGTGCTGCTCCCCTGACATCTCAGATGCTCAGGTAAGAGCCGCCCTCTCCAAAGCAAAAAACACAGCATCGATGGGACCAGACGGTGTCCCGGGCTGCATCCTACATGAACTCCAAGAAGAACTAAACCCAAACATAAAACTACTGTTCAGTCTCAGCCTTACTACAGGATATGTACCCAAAGAGTGGCGTACAGCAACAGTGGTCCCTCTCCACAAAGGTGGTGCCTCAACGGATCCTGGAAACTATTGCCCCATAAGCTTGACTAGCTTGGTCTGCAAAGCTATGGAAAGGATCATCATGGACCTCATAAATAAAGATATTGGGGACCTACAGACACTGGATCCTACCCAGTTCAGCTTTGTTAAGAGCAGATCCTGCCTCTTAAACCTGGTCAATTTCTTTGAAACAGTCATCAAGGCCATTGATGAGGGAAAGGTGGTCCACACAGCCTACCTGGACCTTGCAAAAGCCTTCGATACAATACCCCACTCGAGCATTATAGATAAGCTCACCAGCTTAAATATAAACCCCTATGTCACTAGATGGGTTGCAAACTGGCTCAAGGACAGAACTCACATGATTAGAATTGCTGGAGCCATGTCAGACTCCAAACCAGTTACAAGTGGCATCCCACAAGACTCAGTCCTGGGACCTCTCTTGTTCGGAATATATTTCTTGGAGGTACAGGCTAACACGGAAGGACTGTGGCTGACCAAGTTCGCAGATGACTGCAAACTGGGTGCCATAATCGACTCTCCAGCCGACACAAGCATCCTACAAAAGGGCCTCATAGAAACAGACAACTGGTGCCAGAGCCATGGCCTCAAGCTAAATGCCAAAAAGTGTATAGTCATCCCCTTTGGCAAAAACAAAGTGTCCACAAATTACCACATAGGTGGTAATCCATTAAGTACGGAAGAAGTAATTAGGGACCTGGGGACCCAAGTTGATAGCAATCTCTCATTTGACAACCACGTGGCCAAAGTGGTTAGAAAAACATTTTATATAGCCCACCTAATCATGAAGGGATTCACTTCTAGATCAGGGGAGGTCATCATGCCTCTTTACTCATCCCTCATCAGGTCCATAATTGAGTACAATGCCCATTTTGGGATGTACCTTACCAGACACCTGCAGCAACTGGAAAGACCCCAAATGTACCTCACCAAGAGGATCAAAGGGCTCAAACAGATGCCATATGCTGCCCGGTTAAAGAAACTCCAGCTCTACTCAGTGGCATACCGCCTGCTCAGAGGCGATCTGTGCCTGACGTATAAAGCCATGTCCAACCCGGAATTAATGGACATGCTGCACCTCAGAAAATCCAAATCCCATCGAGCTATGCACTCAAGAGACTTGAACCTCAGCACTGAAATAAATAGGACATGCTGGAGGGACAGATTCATAACCCAGAGGCTCCCTTCACTTTGGAATAAAATCCCAGTCCAGGTTAGGCAGAGTCCCTCATTGACTCTCTTCAAGAGGAATCTTGATGAGTGGATGGGAAATAGTAGGTTTACCCCGGGTATCACTTCTGTGTCACTGTTAGACAGAGGCACAGTATACTAACCTCGAAAAAGGGCATAGCAAAATTCATTTAAAATGGGTGGCGAAAGCCAAACACACTCTGGCTAGGCTTATAAATGCCCTAGGGCAGATAGCCTAGTATGAACCTATGAACCTATGAAAGGAGCCTTCTGTAGCTTTCCCTTGAGAACTGTTATTTCTGCACATTTCATGCTTAGCCAGCAAGATTATCTTTTTCCTTGTACTGAACCGTCTTCCCTGAAACTGCATGCATAAATGAAAACACAAGTTTGACTATATTTTCAGGCCAATTATCCTACCTTAATGTATTATAGTAAACTTACTAAGAATAATCTCAGGCTAACACAGCCATTTCCAAAGCTTAGGAATGTTTCAGAAATCATAAAAAGCATTACCCTAATCAGTTAATATACTATTTTAACTAAATGACAATAAGTAAAATACTTCCTTAAACTTAACAATGACTGGACAGCTATAAAGCAGTTATTACCACAGTTATAATGACATTATGTTTCTGGACTACACTTTATTTATTTATTTAACATTTGTTGACTGGGAAAGTCCAACTAGGACAGACCCTATTTTCAGCGGACGTCCAGGGAGAAATGCTCCAGATGTTCTCCACAATGTTTAAGAAATACAGCAAATGACTCACTTGGGAACAACATCTTATAGGTTCATAGGTAGGCACTAAGCTCTCAGCCCTGGGGCCTATATAAGCCTAGCCAAAAAGGTTCCCTGGCTTTTGCCACCCGAGAAAATTATTTTCCTGTGCCCTTGATGACAGTGCCACAGAAGTGATCCCCGGGGTGAATTTTCTATTTCCCATCCAGTCATTAAGATTTTTCTTAAAGAGGGCCAATGAGGAGCTTTGCTTGACATGAATGAATAGTCTGTTCCAGATTATAGGAAGTCTCTGAGACAAGAATCTATCCCTCCAGCATGTTCTGTTTATTGTGGTGACAAGGTTTAGGTCCTTGGAGTGTGTGGTATAGAGGGATTGGGATATCTTTAAGTGCAGCATGTCCAACTGCCCTGGGTTTGACATAGCTTTGTATGTTAGGCAGAGATCGCCTCTGAGTAGGCGATATGTGACGGAGTAGAGCTGGAGTTTTTTGAGACGGTCTGTATATGGCATCTGTTTGAGGCCAGTAATACTCTTAGTGAGGTACTTCTGTAGCCTTTCCAATTGTTGTAGGTGTCTTGTGAGATACATGCCAAATGGGGCATTCTACTCTGTAATGGGTCTGATGGGCAGAGAGGAACAATGACCTCCTTTTTTCTAGAGGAGAACCCTTTTGTGATGAGGTGTGCCATGTAGAAGGATTTCCTGACTACTGTGGTGATGTGGTTATCAAAGGAGAGACTACTGTCCACCTGTATCCCGAGGTCTCTTGTCACACTTTTGGTGTTTAGTGAGCTACAGCCTATGTGGTAGTTCATGGGTACCGAGTTTTTCCCAAAGGGGATGACAATGCACTTCTTGGCATTGAGCTTGAGGCCATGACTTTGACACCAAGCATCTGTCTCTGTGAGGCCCTTTTGTAGAATGTCTACATCATTAGGTGATTCTATTATGGCTCCCAGTTTGCGGTCATCTATGAACTTTTTGCGATAGATAGGACTTTAGGGTTAGGATGCGGGTTAAGGTAAGTGAATAGATAGGTAATTTATGTAAGATTTAGTGTAGTGTTAGAAGTAGGGATTTATTTAACTGTATGTATGTGTATTATTTATTTTTTTGGGGTGTATGCCTGTAGGGGAAGTGTGCAGTAGTTACGGACCTTAGGGTTAGGGAGGGGCTAAGGATAGTGCATAGATAGTTGTGTATGTGGGGTTTAGTGTAGTGTTGGAAGTAGGGTTTTGTTAAATGTATGTATGTGTATTATTTATTTTTTTGGGTGTATGTCTGTAGGGAACATGTGCGGTAGTTACGGACCTTAGGGTTAGGGATAGTGCATAGCTAGTTGTGTATGTGGGGTTTAGTGTAGGGTTAGAAGTAGGGTTTTAGTGCTTTACTTTAGGTTAGAAGTAGGGTTTAGTTAGTGGATGTATGTGGTTTATTTATTTTGTTTGGGTAGGTAGTATGTAGCGGGTGGTGGGGTTGGCCAACTATGACAGTTCGTTATTTAATTTTTCGCTGTTTACTGCGTTTGGGATTTTCGCGGTTCACGTTGTAGGTGTCGACGTTTAGGTATTCGCATAAAGGGTTTTTCAATTTGGTAATATAGACCCAGATATAGATATAGATATAGATATAGATATAGATATAGATATAGATATAGATATAGATACAGAGAAAGGGAGAGAGATGCAGACATAAACATTAATAAATACATTAATATTAAAGTACATGTTCTACTCTTACGTTTACTGCTACAATGTATAAAATATAAAATGTAGTAGTTAGTACAGAACTCTGACCTTCTGTAGCAAACATCAGACAATAAACATAATGAAAATCCAAGCCTATAAAGTTTAAGTGCCACTGGTAATCATATAGTAATTTTTTTTTATATTTTCCCCTTTTCAGACAGATATGAGCCAGCAAAAAGGAACCTTTGAAACATGCATTTCATTTGAATCAAGTAAGTACTTAAATTAATTTCTTTAGCACATACTACCAGAAATAGAATATAATTTCTGACTATTGAGCCCTTTACTTATATGATACTAAAAGTCAATATTTAATTGTAGATGTTGCTTCCATTATAGTGGAGTATGCAAAAGATCTGAACGAAATACACTCTTTGTTGAAAAAACAGTCATGGATAGATGACAGCTTATAAAGAGGGTATTGCAGGTAAATGTTACTTTATTATGCATTGGTTACAATACATATAATTTTCAAGTAAACAAATGATTGCTTATGACAAACTAGTTTACTGAGTCTGAAATAGTCTAAAATCCCATATTTAACTTGGATGTGTAAAACAGTCCCGATACCTTGGGGTCACTTTTGACCTCAAGCTACAATCTCTGTGAAGCTGGTATTTTGTGTCCATCATTTCGATTGATCGGTTACTCTAAGCTGTCCACATAAATTGCACTTACTCGTCATGAAGATTTTAGTCGTGGATGAAAAACGGCCGTGAATGATCAGTTTACTTACAGGGTTATCAAAATAAATAAATAAAGGAGTAGATAGATAAATAGACTGACAGATAAAGTCACTGAAAGTGATTGTATGCACACCACTGGACAAATTAATCAGGAAATCTTGACATGCCTGAGCTTATTACATTTATGTCTTTAAATAGTTTTAGGAAATCACTTTGAAAAGATGACACTTTAAAATGTTAAAATGCTGATTTTTGACTGCCAAAATAAGTACCACTAATTAAGAAAGTCATTTCTAAAGACATGTAAACTGTATCTTGACCTGATGTACAACTAATATATTATTTAAACTTATTACACTTAAAAAACATCTAAGGCATATGGACAAAAAACACAACACACGAACTGGTGGTTTTTAGTGCTTTCATTCCTTAAATATCCTGGAACTTCATCAGAAAACAAGAAATGTACAACAGTGCAGAATTAAATAATGAACAAAGGGTAATAAAAATGTAATAAAATAGAAACATAACACCCAACTTAGGTTACAGTAACCAATCCTAAATCAAGAGATAGTATGACTAATGCATATTCAATAAGTCTGTTGCACAGATGCAACCCACTGGTTTCATGGTGAGGCTGTACAAACTACATGTAAGTTAAACAAAGAAAATGTCTATGACCTGTATAAATTCCAACAATTCTACAGAAAAATAACAATAGAAAATGGAAACAGTCTTGCCATCGCAAGACACACTTCAAGTTCAAATTGTCATTAAGTCCTGGTGCATAGTCCGCTCCCATTTGTAGTGGCCATTTCAGTTCTTTCACTTCTAATAAGGTGCCAGTCTCTGAAAAATAACTCAACCTGCTCTAAGATAATAAAACTGAATTTAGAAAAATTAGTGCAGGATAAAGCATGTCCTGCTAAAGCATTTCTGCAGTCTTTAGCTCTAATAGCACCATAATGCTCTTTAACCCGGTCAGACAATTTGCGGCCAGTTTTTCCAATATAAAAGTAATGGCAAGTCTCACACACAGCCGCGTACACTATGTTCTTACTGTTACAGTCATAGTGTAAGGGAAAGAACACAGGAAAATGTATTTATTTATTTTTTTTATTTATTTTACATTTGTTAACCAGGATAGTCCGACTGGATACATGTCCATTTTCAGCTGAGGCCCGGGGAGAAAAACTCCAAGGTCAGCAATTAGATTATAAAATACAGTAATTACAATAGTTTACATATCTAAGCAAGAAGTTAAGTTTAAGATACAATATTTATAGAGGTTGCATTCATAGGTAAATTATAGAATGTCCAGGGTTAAAGCAAATCCTGAGAGTAGGTCAACATTAAGTAGCACATGTCAGCTAGTAATACTGTTATTACCTCATATAGTAAGTTATAGATGCAATATATACAGTGGTTACATACCTAAACACATTTAGAATTAAACCAAGTTAAGGTCAGGATAGTGCTACAGGTAAGCTAAAAATTGCTGTTTTTGTCTCATTGTCAGGGAGAGTTAGTCAGGTATGCTGCATTGACATAGCCAGTTTAGTGTCAGATGTTGTTTGTCTAGTCTTGAATTGACTCAGGGAGTTGAGCAAAGTAATTTCGGCTGGGAGAGAGTTCCAGGATCTGCCTACAGAGTTAGCGAAGAGAGTCACCAGTAAAGTTTTTAGTTTTGATAGTCTGGACGAGTAATTTATTAGAGGATCGAAGAGGTCAAGGATTGTGATATGGGGTGATAATATTTTTTAGACCAGGAGTGTTATCTGGATTGTAAAGGATTTTATGGGCAGTAATCATGAGGTTGTACTGGATCAGATTGGGTAATTCTAGCCACCCATGCTGGTTTAGGTGAGTACAATGATGAGTCCTATAAGGCAAGCCAGTGGCAAATCTGGCAATGTGGTTATAGCAGATAGAGAGTTTGTTAAGGACAGATTTGTTTAGATTGGAGAGCATTGGGGATGCATACAGAAGAGTTGAAAGTAGGTGAGAGAGAGAGCTATGGCACATCTAGCAGGGGGGGGTTAGGAAGGCTTTTATCCTGTAAAGTGAGCCTATTTTTTTTATTGATGGTCTTAATGGTTTGATTAACATGCAAGTCGAATTTAAGATTAGTATCAATGAGAACACCTAACAGTTTTGTAGAGAAGTTTGGGGTGATTATTGTGCCAATGTTGGATTTAATAGTAAAAGTGAATTCAGTAGACCTGTGTGTTGGGGAGAAAAGCAACAGTTTTGTTTTTGGAGATTTAGGATTTGATGATGACCAGAAAGCCAGTTTTCAATTGTGTTAAAGGTGGTTTGAGAAGCTGACCACAGTTCATTTGGAGATGTGGCTGAGTAAATCAGGGTGGAGTCATCAGCATATTGGACACAGCTGACTTTAGGGATAGCAGAATAGAGGTCATTAATTAAGATGGAGAATAGAAGGGGCCCTACTATGGATCCCTGGGGTACACCTAGTGGGTTGGGTAGGAGTTTAGAAAGTTTGTTTTGCCAAAGGACAGCCTGATGTCTATCATTCAGATAAGATTGGAACCAATGAATGACTGTAGTATCTAGGCAGAAAGTTTTCAGGGTGTGTATTAGTAATTGATGATCTACCATATGAAATGCCTTAGAGAGATCCAAGAAGAGGGCAGAGGATATGTTATTGTTATTGCGATTATAGTTTATGGTACTAGAGAAGGCTAGAATTTATTTATTTTTATTTATTTTACATTTGTTGACCGGGCTAGTCTAGCTGGATATATTTCCATTTTCAGTAGAGTAAAATTTAACAAAAGTAGACAATCAAATCGACAAATCATCATAAATGACGAGACAATAAAAAAAAAAAATAGAACCCAATTACAGGTATACACATAAAAGAATCACATTTCTAAGGATAACAGTATTAGCTGTAATAACATCAAGAACAAGGCACAAAGCAGAGAGAAAAAATTGATTTATAATAATTTATAGAACTAATCTTAGTACCAAAAGGAGAAAGAGAAACTATCGTAGGAGAGGAGGAAGGGAAGCAGTTTAAGAAAAGTTAAGGAAAAGTTAAAAAAAAATGGATGAAGAGCTGAAGTAGCATTGTGGAGAGGTCAGAAGCTATGCTGTGAATCTGCCATGAGGTTATTCTGAGTTAGGTGATGCATCAGTTGTCTATGGATACATTTTTCTATAATTTTTTCAAGTGGGATAGTATTGCTATTGGCCTATAATTGGATAACTCAGTAGAGCTACCTCCTTTGTGAAGTGGGATTGCATAAGATATTTTCCAAATAGAAGGGATTATGGCCTCTGCTATTGTTCGATTGATAATTATTAGATGGGGTAAGCAATGGCATTGGCTGTTTTTTGTAGATACTCGGCAGGGAGTTGATCAGTGGAGAGTGTAGTTGGTTTTAGTTTTTTAATCAAGGTACAGATGAGTGAGGTGGCAACTGGATGGAATTTAAATGTAGGTTGGTTTTTGGGGGGTGTTACTTTTATAACAAGGGGTGCTGGAGGGTAATTGGCTCAATAGGCCTTGAATAGTCACAGTAAAGAAATGGTTAAAACTATCTGAGACTTCCTCAGCAGGTTTATCAATGGTGACTGCAGGGACTGGGGTGGAACTTTGGCCAGGATGTAACAGTTTATTTAAACCTGCCCAGAACTTCTGAGGCTTGATGTGATTAATTACCTGTAGGTTATAGTAATAGCTTTTTTTGTCTTGTAAAATGTTTTTTTTTTACTGGTGTTCCTTATTTGCCTGTATTTAATGTGATCTTGGGGGTCTTTAGTAGGTCGCCATAATGCCCATCCCTTATTTCTAAGGATGATATTTAGTTTAGACTCTTTGGAAAGTCATGGCACAGTTTTTGCCATAGTTCTTGTTGAGCGAGCGGATGCATGAGAATCAAGGATTTCTAGGAATTTGTTGTTAAAGTAGCGACTGCTTCCTCTAAGGGGGGTGTTTTAGAAGTGACCATTTACATGAATTAAGCTCTTGTTGGAATTTGGTGGGGTTAAAGTATTTTTTGTTTCTTACCATTCTAAGTAAAGGTTGGTTGGGGTTGATGGCTTTTTGCTTAATAATATAGGTGAACAGGTGATTGCTTAGGTCATCAGGGAGGGTCCCAGAGGTGTACAATTGGGTATGGCTATTTATAAGTACCTAATCAAGCATGCTTTTTTTTTTTGGTTCAGTTTTCCTATCCTGTTAGGGGTTGTGATGATCTGTGAGAATGCATGCAGGTTAACATGATTGGTTGGGGAGTCTGAGCAACAGGTATTCCAGTCTATGTTAAGGTCTCCGAGTAGTATGGTTTCTTGGGGGTAGTGACATGTTAGCCAGTGAAGGGTGTCTTCAAGTGTAACTACATTATTACCTGGGGGAATGTACATGCAGATGATATAAATACATTTATTTTTATTAATTTGTAGTTTGGTGGCAAGAATCTCTGAGTTATTAATTTGAGGTGGTTGTAAAGCTTCAATGGTGATGTTCAATGCAGATTTATATAGAACAGCTACCCAACCTCCTTTCCTGGAAGCACAAGCCAACCTGTATATGTTATACCCAGGTGGTAGCACTTCATTATCTGTTATGCAGGGTTTTAACCAGGTTTCAAATAAACAGAGAATCTCAGGGGAGTGGACAGCTAGGAGAGTATAGAGTTCATGTAGCTTGTTGTTAATACTTCTGATGTTAAGAAGACAGGCCAGAGAGAGAGTTGGTTGGCCTATCAATTGTAGGTTTATAACTTGGGTTGTAATTTGGGGGGGGGGGGGTTGGCTGAGGTGGATGGGCCAGGGTTGGGGTGGATGTCACCACCAAGTGTTAGGTTTAAACCTGGTGATGAGTTTCAATAGTTTATTTATGATTCTGTAGTAGTGTTTCAATCTAGAACTAATGTATCTGGGATTGGCAAGTTGATAGTGTGAGCAAGGTGTAGGGCAGGGCATGTTATTATAAGACTGGTGAAAGGTGGATGGGCCTAGAGCTGGAGTGGTAGTATGGCGTTTTGGTTACTGATATCCAGTGAGAAATTGGTTTTTATACAAGGTAAGTAGATAAGGGGCCAGCAAATGGATAGTAAAGAGGGGTATAACATTTTGAGAGATGAAGTGTATCAGTTAAAGGGCCTGTAGGATGGTAAAACCCCAGAAGATAGGATGGTTAAATATAGAGGTAATAGGGTGGGGGTGGAGATATTAGTTCAGGTAAATGCTGATAGGTTCTAATAGCAGGGGGTGTGGCTATGTAACTATAAATTTAGTGGTACTGGGGGAAGATAAGAATTGGGGGCAGGGAGGGGCATGGAGTGAGTCTGAGCATAGCGGAGCTAACACTGGCTTCAAGTGTTTTCTAAGGCCTCCTGGAGCCATAGGTAGGTATTTAAAGTCTTCGTTTAATTGCTGCATTTTAAACTGTGTTTTAACTAATTTTAGGGTATTTGCTAGGTTTAGAATATATGTTTTTGAATATGATTTTCAGGGTTTTAGTGTGTGAAACAGTAGTGATAGTGTAGTACACAGGGTTCATTTTAAGGTTAGAAGATACTGTTGTAGAGTGCTAGGGGGTAAACTAATTTTAATCAGAACAAAGAGTAAGGCAAATTATTATGGGGGACAGATTGTAGGTGCTTGAGACCCAGGTCAGCAGTGTATAATTAATAGGATTATGGTTATAAAGTATTAACCTTAGCAATTTGAAGAGGTCTGGCTTTAGATTGTTTGTAGGCACAGTTTCTACAGGGTAGTGTTCTTCAGATAGGAGAGCCCTTTTAGTTAGAGGTATTTGAGGGGGGCTGCCTTTGCAATTTGAAGAGGTCTGGCTTCAGATTAATTGTTTGTAGGCACAGTTTCTGCAGGGTAGCATTCTTCAGATAGGAGAACCATTATGTCTAAAAGTGTATCTGGCTCCAGTAAGTATATATTGGCAGCAAACACATTTTCCACATGGGAACATACCTTTAGGTTCAGTAGCATTGCAAACTCGATCAATAGAAAAGGCAGTGTTTCTATTTTCAACCAAATACCTAATAGTGTTTGTTTTCTTATATGTGAACAAAGGTTTGCTCCCTAGGACAGCAGCCAAATCATCTGAGCTTGTAACAATGTTCCAATTTCTATCTACAATATTTCTAATAGATTGCATGTCCTGGCTAATGGGTATTGGAAAACGTAATGTTCTGTTAACAGCAGTGTTATCAGGTGCTTGTTATTTCGGTATGACACCAGATCTAAAATCGGCTGAAGTCTGAGGTTAGAGACTTCTTTAGCTACAGTTTGAATTAAGGTGTGGGGGTAATATTTTTGCAGAAACAGTTCACATAAAAATTCACATTCTTTCTTATACAACTCATCATCAACTAATTGTGACAACCTGATGAACTGGCCCTTGTCTTCATATGAAATGGATGCCGGCTAGTGAAATCCAAGAAATTATTTCTATAAGTGTCTTATAGGTTCATAAGTTCATAGGTAGATACTAGACTATTGGCCCTAGGGCCTATATAAGCCTAGCCAAATGGTACCCTGGCTTTCGCCACCCAAGAAAATTATTTTCCTGTGCCCCTGTCGAGCAGAGCCACAGAAGTGATCCCCGGGATGAAAATCTTCCATCCAATCATCAAGATTTTTCTTGAAGAGTGCTAATGAGGAGCTTTGTTTGCTATAGATAGGTAGTTTGTTCCAGAGTATGGGAAGTCTCTGGGGCAGGAATCTATCCTTCCAAGATGTTTTGTTTATTGTGGTGACAAGGTTTAGGTCTCTAGAGCATGTAGCTTGGAGGGATTGGGATTTCTTTAAGTGGAGCATGTCCAACAGCTCTGGGTTTGACATAGCTTTGTATGTTAGGCAGAGGTCGCCTCTGAGTAGGCGATATGCGACTGAGTAAAGCTGGAGTTTTTGTAGACGGTCTATGTAGGGCATCTGTTTAAGGCAGGTAATCCTCTTTGTGAGGTATTTCTGTGACCTTTCCAGTCTTTTCTAAAAATATTAGAAACCAGGCATCTATTAACACCATCAATGGAAACAGCAGTGTCCAAAAAAGAAACATTATTACCACAACCAGATTTAACAAACCTAAGAAAAATGTTGTCATTAATAGACTGAATGAATGAACCCAGTTGTGTCAGTGTACCAGTCCAAGCAAAAACCACATCATCAATATATCTGTGGTATAATCGAGTGTGCTCAAACCCTGGCATATGAATGAGTGTCTCAACTTCTCAGGTAGCCAGCACAAGATTTGTGTATGCTGGGGCCATTTTAGAACCCATAGCAACACCTTTAATTTGCTGATAAAGCTTCCCATTAAAGTGAAAGAAATTATTATACAAAACAGTGTCAATTAAAGCAGTCAAACACATTATTTTAGACTGGTGGTAGGCAGCATATTTCTCAGTGGCGGCTGGTGACTTCAAATTAAAGGGGGGGCTGCAGGAGACAGCTGAATGGGTGGGGCCAATGGGAAGGGGTGTGACCAACTAGAACAGGGTGGAGCTATGCTCATAACCACAACAACTGGAACTTTAATAAAATATGCTGCCCTGGGTACCAAACCAACATTATGAGAGTCCACTCAAGACAAAATGAAGTGTAGAAGAAAAATATTTCACTGCATTGGCTACATGACAGCTTCCTTAATATCTAGATGGAAATAAAAAGGTTGTGAGGCATGTAAAAATAAATTACTTTTTAAATACATTACTAGAATACCAGTCAAAATCAAGTATAAAAAACAAGCTTCTCCTTGCACTGCAGTTCTAATTATAATTTATATTCAGCTTTATAAAAGTACCAAGTAACATGCTGAAAGTAGCAATATCTGTGATACCCAGACTTGTAAAAATGGTTCTTATCCAAAAAAGACCTGCTGCCTGACAACTATCTAGTTGTTTCATGGGGAAAACATGATCAAAGTAAAAAATGAACAGCAAACAAGAAACAAGCTCAAGATAAATTGCTTAAAGGATGACTGCACAGGTTATGGACCACACATGATAGATTGGCATTCTGTTTAATTTATGGGTAAAGCCTGCAAAGATGACTGCAAATCTCCAACAAATGTAATGAGCTTCTGAAAATACTGTAATCCTGTCCTTTTATTACAAATACTGTCATATGCATTTCAATACTTAAGGCTTGTACATTATCTAGTTATGTAAATATTATCTGCATGGCAACAACAAAAAGGCTTTCAGAACTGGTAATTATTTAACAGTATGCTTAATAAAAGTTACTTGCGTCTTATAATCTCAGACAAGCTTACCTGATCATCATTAAAGCATTGCTACTTAAACACAGAGCAACATGGCACTTTGACAGCATGCATTTTCTGAATTATAAGAAGCATAAATCAACAATATAAAAATATGACAGAAAACCAGAACATTCTGCAAAATAAAGGACAGATGAAAAGCCACT
The DNA here is from genome assembly GCF_019279795.1 of Protopterus annectens. Taxonomy (NCBI): domain Eukaryota; kingdom Metazoa; phylum Chordata; order Ceratodontiformes; family Protopteridae; genus Protopterus; species Protopterus annectens. The sequence continues at coordinate 786,499,525 of NC_056751.1, read as the reverse complement.
GTCGTACTTGTGTCTACCTTGGATGGGGGAATACTCTGCACACTTACACTGCATAACTGCTCCTTGCCTTGCTTGGACACATCCAGAGTCACTACATGGGGGAGTGGGGTGCAACAAGTATGTCACAATTTGAAATGTCTCTGGCTGACGGCGATGGCTCTTGACACTCATACCTCTCAACCTCAAAGCAAGAAATCTGGACAAAGCCATACATAGAAGTGGGACAAAGGCCCAAAAATAAGGACAATTTTAAATACTGCTCTTATAAACTTAGAAAGATAATAGAATAGTAGTAGGTCTTGCATTAGTATGAATTTTCTGAAGGGTATGAGATCTGAAACTCAAATGTCTGTCATTATTTTCTAACATCAATCTCTAATGATTTGCCACTAATTTGCCAGAAAACCACAATTTTATGAAAAACAGACCAAATGTGATGCAAAAATATAATATTGCCACATAATACTGCTGAGAACCTATCAAAGAAGGGACACTTTTTTAATATGTGCGATATTTATAATAAGTGCGATAGCCTTTTCTGATCACTTGTAGTGTTTAAAGCTGTTTTAAGTGTACTTTTTACTGTTTTTGCCTTATCTTTTCAAAATAAATAAATAAATAAATAAATACATTTCTTGTTTCCCGCCTTTCTATGCTAGTATAGTCCAGTTTTCAGGCTAGTGCTGAATTCAGGGCTGTGTTACAAGTTTCTGAGTTGCCCATACCTTACTTGGATATTGGGAAGTTGCTCTGTTCACCTGTGAGAGAGGGGAACTTTGAGCAGCCATCTGTCCCTGGAGGAGTGGTTCCAGCCCAGAAGTTAGTAGTTTAAAAAATGCGTTGCATGGTTTTGTGTGCCAGGCAGCATTGGCTAGCTAGGGTTAAATTATTCCCAGCTCCACTAAGTCTCCTCTTCAGTTTTTCACTTGAAACTAGTCTAACTCTCAACCTAAGCACTCAAAAAGCATCCTACAGTCCAGCACTTGCTCAGACCTAATAGCAAGCACTAATATACCCCAACACTTGACTGCCCAGCAGGGCAAGGCTCTTTATCCACCCCTCACCAACCAAGCGACTAAGCAGCTTGCCCTACTATTCAGGCACGACCAAAGGGCAACTTCAGGTGTACTCTCCAGTCCAGCTGGTGAATCTGGGTATCCTGAGGCAATGTTACAACTGCCTCTTGTACACAGAAATCCCTCTCCTCCTACCACAAAACACTAACATATGTGAGAGATGCAATTATATAGCCAAACTGGAGGCTAAGGTATCTCCACCCAAGACTGGAACAGACAGTCATGAGGAGAAGGTTAACACCTGCACCACACCTCCAGCCTCACATAGACCTACTAAACCAGCACTGACAAAAAATACACATAAATACACAAAATCATACTTGGAGGCTCTAAATAAAAATCTGCAAAAGCATCAGAGAGCTCCAAAGCAGACACCCACAAAACCTGCACTTCCCATCACAAACCAGACAACACAATAAACACAAAATCAATGTGCCGCACAATTACAGCCCTTAAGGCGAAATAACATACCTAACACACTAGTAATAGGTGACTCAATAGTCAGGCACACTGATGCCCCACTCACTAGGCTGGACAAGGAGAAGGTTACTGTTAGCTATGTGTCGGTAGCCAGAATCTGCCACATAACACAAGCACTCAGGTCACTCCAGAACAAGTACAAATATGATTCTGTCATTGTTCATGCTGGTGTGAATGACCTGAGCCGTACCTCCCTGGAATACATGAAAAGAGACATGGAAGAGCTCTCTGATCATGTAGCCCAGGCGGGTATGACCCTGACCCAGAGTAGCATCCTGCCCTCACCAAGAATGATACCTCAGTATAAAGAAAAAAATGATCAATTTCAACAATTGGCTAAGCTTCTGGTGTCATTCAAAGGGGATCCAGTGTCTGTCAGCCTGGGATGACATGCCCAATGAGTCACATTGCTTTGCAAGAGACGGCTTGCACCTATCACCCCTTGGCTTTTGAATACTGGCCAAGGCTCTCGCTGCCCCCATAGTGCCTTTTATAGGCAAGGCTCAAAATTCAAACCCACCTCCATAAACAGCACAAGTAAAATGCTGAGGGTAATAATACTCAATGCCAGGAGTTTAAATCTCAAAATGCATGCGCTAGAAGCACTCCTAAGTATGGAGAATATTGACATCTGTGCAGTAACTGAAACCTGGTTCACGGCTCCAGAGAGGACTCCAGCACTACTGGGCTACAACTCATACCACACATTTCAGCCACAGAACACGGACCGAAACACAAAAGGTGGGCGTGTATCCATATTCATCAAGGATACCCACACCTCCAGGTTAGTGGCACAGCATGATACCTCTGAGATCATCCATGTGCAACTAACATCGGGCAAATCTACAGTGCAAATTGTGGCCTGCTACAGATCATCCTCCATGACCCAGGACTAGCACTCCGCCTTTCTGGAGACACTGGAAAACATGAAAGTCCTACCAAACACCCTGATGTTGGGAGATTTCAATTACCCTACCATTAATTGGGAAAACTACTTGAGTACAGACTAGCAGGCTCAGTGCTTCCTGGAATTTATCAACTCAAATGCCCTGGATCAGCTGGTAAACTCCCCTACCAGAGGCCACAACATATTGGACCTGGTTATCACCAACATGGGCGACAGGTGCTCCGTACCAGAGGTCAAGCCATCACTGGTTAGATCAGACCATAAACTAATCACCCTGGATGTCCACACCCCACCACCACCCCCAACCAAGGAAACCACAGTGAAAAACTTTTCTAAAGCAAACTTCACCTTACTTAAGGCAGAGGTGGTAAGTTTCATAGCCCCCACGCTAAAGGATAACACTGCCCAAGATGCAGAATCCTTTACAATTGCACTCTATGAGCACCTACAAGGATGCATGGATCATGCCATCCCTAGCAAATCCAAGACTCACTCCCCTAAGAGAAGGAAACCAGTCTGGTGGACCCCTGCCATAAACAGGTTATACAACAAAAGGAAAAAACTAGTTCAGAAAAAAAGCAAATCCCAAGAAGGAAAGACATACCTGATCAGTATCAGTAAGAAACTTAGGTCCCTCATAAAATCATCCAAGGCTAACTTCAAAAGAAAAATAGCCAAGGATGCAAAAGACAATCACAAAGCCTTCTTTAGCTATGTCAAGAATCTAAGTGGCAACTCACAGATATGCTCTGAGATAGTGCAAAATAGCACAAAATATACTGAACCTACTGATATTGCCAACATACTGGCACATAGATTCAATGCAAACTTCACCTCCCTCTCACCTTCAAAAGGGCCCACAACAATACTGGAAAAGTGTAGTGTCCTGGGAATCACAGATGCACAGGTGAAAACAGCCCTTTCAAAAGCCAAAAACACAGCATCAATGGGGCCAGATGGTGTCCCAGGCTGCGTCTTGCACAAACTACAGAACAAACTAATCTCCCACCTAAACATGTTGTTCAACCTCAGCCTCTCCACAGGCTACGTGCCCATAGAATGGAGCACAGCAATGATTATTCTGCTCCACAAAGGAGGAGCCACAACTGACCCTGGTAACTATCACCTCATAAGCCTGACTAGCCTAGTCTGCAAGGCTATGGAGCGCATCATCATGGAACTCATTAACAAAGACATTGGGAACCTCCAAACACTTGACCCAACCCAGTTTGGCTTTGTTAAGGGCAGATCATGCCTACTAAACCTGGTTGACTTCTTTGAGACAGTTACCAAGGCCATAGACGAGGGAAAGGTGGTTCACACAGCCTACCTTGATCTCACCAAGGCATTCAACACCATTCCTCACTCGGGTATTATAGAAAAACTCACCAGCCTTTACATAAACCCCTACATCACAAGATGGTTTGCCAACTGGCTTACAGACAGAACTCACATGGTAAGAATAGCGGGCTCCAGGTCTGACTCTAAACCAGTCACAAGTGGTGCCCACAAGGCTCAGTTCTGCGACCCCTACTGTTCGGCATATATTTCTCAGAAGTACAGGCAAACACAGGAGGACTATGGCTAACCAAGTTCGCCAACGAGTGCAAACTGGGAGCCATAAATAACTCTCCGGCTGACACGGACATCCTCCAAAAAGGCCTTACTGAGACAGACACCTAGTGTCAAAGTCATGGCCTCAAGCTAAATGTCAAAAAATGCATAGTCATCCCATTTGGAAAAAACAAAACACCCATGAATTACCACATAGGCAGCAGCCCCCTTAATACAGAAGAGGTAATAAGAGATCTGGGGACCCAGATAGAGAGTAATCTCTCCTTTGACAATCATATTGCCAAAGTAGTTAGGAAATCCTTCTATGTGCCCCATCTAATTACTAAGGGGTTCACATCTAGAAATAAAGAGGTTATAGCGCCCCTCTACTTGTCACTCATCAGACCCATCATACAGTACAATGCCCCATTTGGGATGTACCTCACAAGACACTTCCAACAGCTTGAAAGACCATAAAAGCACCTCACCAAGAGGATTACTGGCCTCAAACATATGTCCTATGCAGCCCGACTGAAAAAACTCTGTCTGTATTCAGTGGCATATCGCTTACTCAGAGGTGGTCTCTGCCTGACTTACAAAGCCATGTCCAACTCAGAATTGATGGACATGCTCCACCTAAAGAAATCCAAGTCACTGCGAGCCACGCGCTCTAGTGAGATAAATCTTGCCACAACAATAAATAGAAAATGCTGGAGGAATAGATTCCTGTCACAGAGACTCCCCATGCTTTGGAACAAAATTCCTAACTACATTAGGCAGAGCCCCTCACTAACACTCTTCAAGAGACGCCTTGACGAGTGGATGGGTAACAGAAAGTACACCCCTGAGATCACAGTGAAAAACTTCTCTAAAGCAAATTTCACACTCCTCAAAACCGAGGTGGAATCCTTCAAAGCCCTCGGGCCTGTGGAAAATACAACCCAGACCGCAGAATCCTTTATAAGCATTCTATGAACACCTTCAGGAATGCATGGATCATCACAATCCCAAATAAAACCAAGACCCAATCCTCCAAGGCAGGCGTCCTGTCTGGTGGACCCCAGCCATAAACAAACTATACAATAGGCTACTACATGATAGAGCAAAATCCCAAAGGAAGGCATCTCTGATCAGTATTAGCAAATACGGGCACTCATAAAATTGTCTAAGGCCAGCTTTGAGAGAAAAATTGCACAGGACACTAATCTTTCTTTAGTTATGTTAGGAACCTGGTGGGAATTCCCAGACATGCTCAGAATTAGCCCAAAATGACAAAAAATACACCTAACCCACAGACATTGCCAACATCTAGCTGACAGGTTCAACCCCACCAAAGGACAAATATTTATCAGCAGCAGGTGCTGTCCCCTGACATCTCAGATGCTCAGGTAAAGCTGCCCTCTCCAAAGCAAAAACACACAGCATCAATGGGACCAGACAGTGTCGGGCTGCATCCTACATGAACTCCAAGAAGAGCTAAACCCAAACATAAAACTACTGTTCAATCTTAGCCTTACTAGAGGATATGTACCAAAAGAGTGGCGTGCAGCAACAGTGGTCCCTCTCACAAAGATGAACGGATCCTGGAAACTATCACCCCATAAGCCTGACTAGCAGTCTGCAAAGCTATGGAAAGGATCATCATGGACACTTCCAACAGCTTGAAAGACCATAAAAGCACCTCACCAAGAGGATTACTGGCCTCAAACATATGTCCTATGCAGCCCGACTGAAAAAACTCTGTCTGTATTCAGTGGCATATCGCTTACTCAGAGGTGGTCTCTGCCTGACTTACAAAGCCATGTCCAACTCAGAATTGATGGACATGCTCCACCTAAAGAAATCCAAGTCACTGCGAGCCACGCACTCTAGTGAGCTAAACCTCTCCACAACAATAAATAGAAAATGCTGGAGGGATAGATTCCTGTCACAGAGACTCCCCATGCTTTGGAACAAAATTCCTAACTACATTAAGCAGAGCCCCTCACTAACACTCTTCAAGAGACGCCTTGATGAGTGGATGGGTAACAGAAAGTACACCCCTGGGATCAATTCATTGGCTCTGCTTGACAGAGGCTCAGTTAATTAATCAATGGGGCGGCGAAAGCCGACACACTCTGGCTAGGCTTATAAATGCCCTCAGGCAGATAGCCTAGTACCTACCTATGAACCTATGAACCTATATTAGTACTGTTAACTTGAGCAGCTGACAAAATAAGAGAATCTACATGCATTTCTGAAATAAAAGTAATCTCTAACTCTGATCATTACAGTTATTTATAATTGCAAACCGTCCACATTTTCTTCCAAAACTGACATTTTGTGGAGGGATTATTAGGGGGAGAGCAACATTTTGAACCAAAATTGGGGACAGTTGAGAGGATTGGATATTCCTAATTCTATAAAGCAATTTATTTGCACATACCTCTCAACCTCTTAATGCCGGAAATCTGGACAAATAAAAAAATATTGGGGGAACATACAAACAGTCTAAAAATTGCTCTTGTATAAACTTAAGACAGTTGATAGAATAACAGGTCTTGCTTTAGCATGCATTTTTCTGAAGGTTATGAAGTCTGAAACTCAATGTCTATCGTTATTTAGTGACTTCATTCCTAAATGATTTGCCGAAAACCAAAAATTTTATTGAGGAACAAACCAAAAATAAGAAGCAAAAATCTATTCATTCTGCAAAAATCTGGACAGTTGAGAGGTATAGTTTAGCCTGGGCTGTCTTGAGTTTGCTGTCCCCCCGTCACAAAATCATGGTCGAATGGAGCCTCTCCCCTGCAGCCATTCCAATGTCGCACTCATTGGTTATTTTGCCCCATTTACTATAAACACTGTAATGTGCATAATGCTTTACTTCTGTGATGATTTGGATTTCATTTGAACGTTTTATTTTGCATTTTACAGCAAAAAGACTAATAGACATCTGGTAAACAAAGCAATGCAGTCTCACAGTGAAAATAGCGAAACTGATAAACCACAACAAAGAAAACGAAAAAAAGGGTACTAACTGCAGACCAAACGAGAAGTAAACCAAATGCTTTTACTTGCTAGCGCTTTCATGTGGATATTCACCACACTTCTTCAGACAAGATTACAAGCACTCTTACTAATGCATAATAACATTGACATGTTGGTTCCTGACTTGGATAATTTGCCGTCCAATGTCAGTAATAGTTTGGAGCCTTGTAGTTCTATTAATTATAGATCTAGTTTATCTACCCAATACAATGAACTCATGTTGGTGTTCAGGAATATCTTAAACATTAATTGGGAATTGATTTTGCAGGACTCTCAATGCAGCAAAGTCCTAGGTATGAAGCCGCTCGTTGTTTTTAAAAGAACACCTTCTTTAAAGACATTACTTGAACGCCCTCTTCAGCAATATAAACCAAATAAGGGCATGTTTAAATGTGGACATTGCAACTACTGCAAATATATTCAAACAGGTTCCACATTTTACATTAGAGGAGTAAAATACTTTATTAATAATAAATACAATTGCCAGACTGAAGGGGTTGTTTATTTGGCGGTTTGCCAAACATGTTACGCTTTTTACTTTGGCAAGACAGAATGCCAACTTAAACAGCGTATTTACGAACATTTATACGCCATCTCCAAAAATACCATCACTAATGCTCTTGCCAAACATATTACAGATAATAAAAATCATAAATTTTTATTTACGGTGGTTCAAAAAATTAGTAAAGATCCAAGAGGAGGCCCTTGGAATTTGTTACTTGAAGAACAAGAGTTGCTTTGGCAACTCAAAATGAATGCTTATGTTTTTCCAGGTCTCAATGAGACCTGTTCTATTAAATGTCTTTTAAAACTTAAAGCTCTTTTGAGATAATCAATTTATTCAGTTGTTCCAAACATTTGTATAACCTATTTAGTTTATGTATATATTAGTTAGAATCATATAGATTAATAGTATGCTGTATAAACATTTTTTATAAGATTAGGTGTTGGTTTTGTTTTTTTTAAACTTCCTTAATACATGTTTTTTACAAATTTTCCTAATACATGATCCAATTGAGGTTCTAATTGTTATTTAGATTAATTGTTTAATTGTTTAATTATTTATGTAAGTTATATATATTTGATGTCACATGCTTGTAATCTTGTCTGAAGAAGTGTGGTGAATATCCGCATGAAAGCGCTAGCAAGTAAAAGCATTTGGTTTACTTCTCGTTTGGTCTGCAGTTGGTACCCTTTTTTTCGTTTTCACAGTGAAAATAGACTTAGCATTAAATTTTCTCTGACCTTGAAACTCACATTCATTGAAACAGCATTGAAACCCACATTCAAAGAAAATACATTTTTGCCAGTGGCAGATAATGATTAACTTTGGGCTATTTTCAAATCATAGGCACCTTGCACACAAAATATACATGTACTGTTTGATAGACCTTCCTGATTGTATTAAATTATATTCCTTGCACAATACAGTACAGTTGTTTGAAGGCATTTTAAATTTATTGTTTTGAACATTTTTCCAGTAAACAATGAAACAATATGCATGCACCGATAATGACAAAACTGCCCAATTCAGAACATTTCCATCATAAAAGTCTACTCAAACTTTTACAGTCCACCAGTATGTATATTCTTTGTATAATACAGTACAGTTGTTAGAAGGCATTTTAAATTTATTGTTTTGAACATTTTTCCAGTAAACAATGAAACAAAATGCATGCACCAATAATGACAAAACTGCCCAATTCGAAACACTTCCATCATAAAAGTCTACTCAAACTTCTACAGTCCACCAGTATCAGTAAATATGCACAATCTCTGAAGAAGTAAAAGTCATCTAAATAATTCTACATTAAAGAGATCTGTAACTAATGAAGAGGTTGCTGCTAGCAAACAACTTTATATTTCATTGTTTCATCTACAAATAAAGTGCCTGCTGCCCTTAAGGAATAAATTGCCTATATTACATTAAAAAAATGATAAGCTAGTAATACTGCAATAGGGAATGGATGGCAAACTGATAACAGGTTCATAATTACTAGGTATTTTTGCCAAGAAGGACTGCGGCATCCACCCCCTTTACAACACAGTACAGTATGAGCACTGCATCTACATGCATACATACATACATACATACATGGAGTAGAGCCCACAGCCTTCTGCATCAAAAGCAAGTACACTACTAGTTGTGCTATTAACAATGCAAGCAGAGTCAGCATAAGCACCACCAAACTTCTATTCCCCAGCAGCTCTCAGCTCTTTGTAAAATCTACTCGACACTCAACTGTATCTCTGAACTTTGCAGCACAAGAAATCTGGAAAAAGCCAAAATTTATTGGAGGGGGGACGAAAGCCCAAAAACCAGGGACACGTTTTAAACATTGCTTGTATAATGTAGGAAAGTTGCTAGAATAAAATGCTGTGATACCACCATACATTTCACTGCCATAGCTTGAACCCAGTACGCTGTGCAAAACAGTCAGAACAACATACCACTTTGTCAAGTCAGCTGTTTTGTGAAAGTGAGGAAGACTGAAACTTAAATGGCTACCATTTAGTGAATTCAGTTCTCACCATAGCTGTCAACCTCTTAGCACAAAACACTTGAACAAAGCCAATAATGGGGGAATATGGCCCCCCAAACATATTCAGTGAATTCAGTTCTCACCATATCTCTCAACTTTAGCACAAAAAACCTGGATGAAGCCAATAATGGGGGAATACAGTCCCAAAAATAGGGACAAATTTCAAATATCCATCTTATAAACTTAGAAAATTACTAGAATAAAAGGTTTTGTGTTACCATGAACTTTCTGAAGAATATGAAGTCTGAAATTCAAATGCTTGTCATTTTTATTTATTTAATTTGTTAACCAGGAAAGTCTGACTTGCAACAAAAGCCAATTTTCAGCAGAGGCCCAAAGAGAAACAGTAGAGACATGTCTTTGTAAGATGGGAGGACACCAGAGCACCTAGATGAAACCCACACAAACACAGGGAGAACATGCAGACTCCACACATAAGGCACCCCAGCCAAGAATCAAACCAAAAAAACTGTAGCTGTTAGGCAACAATGCTACCACTGCACTATAAACTATGTAAGACAACAAAAATGCAGAAAGCACAGATTTTATGAGGAACAGAACACAACAAATATGAGGCAAAAATCTGCAAATTTTTAACGAATGGTGGTGGGTAGGTAATTTATGCTGCTGTTACCTGTCCCCAAGGTACAGGATTCAAGCCTGACTACCCACCACCATGTATCTTGAGTTCTCTCTAGCCACCAGTATATAGCAACTGGGGAATTTCACACACACGTGTGTAAATCAGAAGACACATTTCTAATTATCACTGACAAACAATTATACTAGCCACTTCAAAATGCTGGCATTTGTTAGTTAACACTGATCCATGTGGACCTTTTCTCAGGTTCAGTTTGAGGTTACAACATAACCACTACAGAACAGTAGATTTTGAAAAAATAAAACTTGCAGCTGGGATACAAATTGCAAGGAAGGCATTACAGGTGAGCACATTCAAAGCAAGGTGGCACAATCATTGAAATTATTTATAATATGTATGATACAATTTTGTAACTAGTGTATTTACCTCATTTTGAAGGTGAAACCTCCAGAATTATTTCAGATGTTCCAATTTTTCTAATTTTCTGTACTCATAAAGTTAAATCTGTATCTTGTTATTTACCTAAATGCACTGTTTAATTAAGAATGGCATGAGAACTGTGCAATGATTCAGGCACCACAATAATTCAAATGCAGTGCTCAGAACTGTCAGAACAATAATTCACCATTTACTAATTCAAATGCAGTGCTCAGAACTGTCAGAACAATAATTCACCATTTACTAATTCAAATGCAGTGCTCAGAACTGTCAGAACAATAATTCACCATTTACTAATTCAAATGCAGTGCTCAGAACTGTCAGAACAATAATTCACCATTTACTAATTCAAATGCAGTGCTCAGAACTGTCATAACAATAATTCACCATTTACTAATTCAAATGCAGTGTTCAGAACTGTCATAACAATAATTCTCCATTTACCTTTGTGTAGAGGCAAGGCAATGTTTTTTATGTATTATCCAAAACTGTACTTTTCAGCCTTCAGAATATTTGTATAGAAGTTTTAAGAAAAATTTTTAAAATGTATTTTGTAATTTTTCTTAAAATTTATTTCAAGCAGGTGTACTTATAAAGGGTACATAACAACAGTTCCAAATTTAATAGTTATTATATGTTTAGATTTCAGTACCACAATTCCTCTATAATGGTGAAAACTGAAAAGCATTGCTTCAAAGTGGGATAGAATCACCATGCCATGTTCAGGTTTATGAATTACCTTTATTTGGACATTGATGGAGTATTAAAGATGGAGCTGTTTGTTAACCTGGTGAAGACATTCTCTCACCTGAATAACCTGCTCCTAGAATCAAAGCTCTTGTACCTTGGCTTTACTGTATCAGCAATAACAAAGAAATCAAGTCACCTCATGGAAATAAAAGATGGTTAAGATTAATAGCATTATATCCAGTAAAACTCAGCTGCTCAGTGACAAATGAAGCTTTCAGCAACTACCACCACTCCTTTTTTTTTCCTCTGTTCATAAATTGCTTATTACTGATTTGTAGGAATGCCAGTTAATTCAAAATACTGACAATTCTTGAGAGAGAGAGAGAGAGAGAGAGAGACGTAGTTTCTTTAAATGAAAAAGAGTTGTGTAATTCCCTGGAAAAAAGGGATCCTGTTTTATGCTAATATCGGGCATAAAGAAGTAATGCTAAATGATGTCTATCACACAAATAAAGCAGACAACGTATTTTCATTTGAAGACGAAGGGATATGTTACCTGAAGAGAGGCTATTTTTAGGAACAGCAACAGCTGTCTTTGAGACGATCACAGACTGTTTACTAAAAGTAATTAGAGCACATGCTAGAAGGATGCTTTGTACAGCTGGGAAGAAACCTTAGTACCACAGTGCATAAATGTGAAGGTGCTACTACCAAGGGAATACTAGCCTTTTACAAATCGAACTTTCCATCATTGATAGTGTGACTCAGGGACTTATAGTGCCAATAATTTACTGCATACTTTATAGAAAGCTCCTAACAATCTTCAGTACAAAACACTGAAAGCTTTTTGGACACATGCATACAAATGGGCACACAACACACACACACACACACACACACACACACACACACACACACACACACACACACACACACACACACACACACACACACTGCCTCCAGCAGATCCTCTGTAGCGTCCTGAATCCATCCTCTCTGCAGCAGCCCGATCACCTGTCTGTCCTCCATAGCAGCCCGCGCAGGCTGTTCTGCTTTCCTCACGAGACGTGAGTAGGTTGGAGCCTTCAGCCTGTGGGTGATGCATGTGTTCTTCCAGTCTGTGCAGTCATCACCACACAGACTTCTGGGCTGGCAGGGCAGAGTTCCCTTTCTTCCCTATCGGGACTGCCTAACAGAGCAGTCTGGAGTTAAGGAACTAAGCACGCATACATGGAGTTCCGAGACTCGTGAATTTGTTTTTTTTTATTCTATAACATTTCTACATTGGGGGACATTTCTTTTTCTTTTTACAGGTGGGGGGGCTGCAGACCTGCAGTCCTATAGCACGAGCCGCCCCTGATATTTCTGTAGATACTTTTGAACAAATTCCTTCCCTTCCCTGTGTAGGATGTTCGTGTATAGAGACACAATGTCCAGTGTCACAAAAGTACAGGGATCGAGATCCAAGTCAGCCTCAAATAACAAATGTAAAAATGCCCAGAAATCCATGAATCCCTGATATATAAAAACATCTTTTGCACAACTGGATTAAGGCAACAGTCAATATATTCTGAGATTTTCTCAGTTTTTGTGTGCTTATTAGATATAATATGCCTAAAAGGCGGATTCAGCAAATCCTTATGCACTTTAGGAATGGCAAAACATTTACCTAGGCTAGGGTTAGGCACAGACAAGAAAAGCTGCTCTTCCAGAGAAATGTGCTGGTCTTTCTGTAAGGAATCAAGCATCTGGTCAATCAGCTTAAACTGCCCTTGGACAAATGCAACAGACACAGCTCTGTAATATTTGCAATTATTTAGGTCATTCTCCATTTTACAAATATATTCCGATTGCTCCATTAACACCATCCCAGTCCCCTTATCTGCTTTCATAATTCTTAGAGATGTGTCAGCAGAAAGGGCATGAAGCACTTGCAATTCTGCTTGGGACAGATTAAACCATTTGTCTACTGAATCGTGAGCTGCCAAGTTTCTAAAGTCCTTTTCACAGACTTTCAAAAACATATCTAGTGTACTGCTTGAAACAGGATTAAATGTACTATATTATTTAAACTGTTAAGTAATTCAGTAAATTAGTTTTCATCTGCACTACACTCCCCATGTGAAAAACCCCAACTCCTGTAGTAACTAAGTGTATGGTTCTGAGGTTCAATACCTTAGATGAACCCTTAATTGTGTTGGGAACCAATCATACCCTGTGCTCAAAGACAGTATGACTTCAAAGTCACTACAGTTAGTAGGGGTTATATGGTGCTCCAGTCTTACTTAAAAATTGTGTCACTTCTATTCTAACAGGTTAACAGGATTAGTCATAAGGTCTTGGTACAAGAATTTGTTTCTATTCTGAATGAAATGATAACACTGATAATTTTCAAAATGTCTAATGAACACTGTTGAAGAGTTCACATTTACTATGTATTAGTTCAGCAGGAATGAAGGATACACTCTCATCGCAAAAGTGAGTGAATTAGAAAGCCCAGTAAACTGAGCTTGTCACTGCAGAATGAGAGTTCCTCCAAATGGTGACAAGTATAACGTTAAGCACGTTCCTTGTCTCATAAAAAGATCTTTATCAGAAGCACTTAGTATTAAATCTGTGGTATTTTTATTTATGAGTGTTTTTCTTTGTTTTTGGTTTTGAATGTTTTTTTTCACAAAACAAAGAACTTTATTAACCATCCAATGTACATGGCTAGGGAAGAAAAGCAGCAACTAATAACAAATAATATAAAATATAAATGAAAATAAACCAATTAACATCATCAAGCTCAGGATACATGCTATAGAAAGCTTTAGTGAGCAACTGGATACCCACATTAAATTGCCCAACAATAGAGAAACGTTGTTGAAAGAGTCCATATTCCCTGTCCTCATATCTCTTTGATCCACTCAGTTTCCTGATTTTGTCAAAAATGAATAAGTGCAGCCAACTCCATGGCCATGGCTACTGTCATCCTAATGACCAGCCATAGATCATTCAAGATCATGGTGTCCCCCTTGTTAACAGCCAATAGCCAAAATAATTTATTTATTTATTTATTTTACATTTGTTGACCGGGCTAGTCTGGCTGGATACATGTCCATTTTCAGCAGAGGCCCGAGGAGAAAAGCTCCACTATATACTAGAAGGTAACATAAAAATAGTACAACGGGATGCAAAATTATAAGCATAAGAAAATTAGTCTAATGTAGTATAGTAAAGATACTAAAGCAAATTGACAATAGCTATAATTAGAAAACTTAAACGAAACTATAATTAGCAAACTTAATAAAGCTATAGTTATAACATAGAGAGATGATTTATATTTGCAAATTCTTTGCTGTAGTAGGAATAGTACAGCCATAAAAGAAAGAAAGTAGTAAATTACATAAGAGTCTTTAGGTATTTGCAGTATTAACAATTGTTATAAGCTATCTTCTAAAGCCTGGTTAAAGTAGCCTGTGAAGCCCAACATACAGATTGATGTATTTTAGCCCCTATCAGTCTAATAACCAGACGGGACAAAGTCATATGGAAGAAAGTGGGATCCCTAGTATTGCATCTCTAATAATGGTCATTAGACAAGCGCCATCTCTGCTTTAACCTAGCTGGTAAGTGATGTGAAAATGAATGAATAAAAGTGTGGTAGACTTGGGGAGTGGCAACCTTTAAACACTTCCATCTATTCCTTCTCTGAACCCCCTCCAAAAGCCCCATCCTGACCATCATTTAGATGTCTATATGAAACATCTGACTGGAGGGTAAACCATCTACATATACTTGTTAAATGTATCTGAGAGATGGATTTGATATTCTCCTCTGGACCTCTGCCTTGTTGCTTCTCCCCTGATTCCCTGCCAATTTTGTTCAGCACTGAAGACAGATGAAGATATTTAAACTATAGTAAATTACCATCAGCATTCAATTACGTAAAACTCTTCTGCCCCTATTTCTTGAACATAAATTAGATTATCGCTAATCAATGCTGGCCACAAAATAACATTCCTATCTATAAGAATTTCCACATTAAACTAAATTCTACTCCATCTAAATGTATCTACTTTTGACACCAAGGAAACTCACTTTGTAAATCACCAGTTTTTTAGAGAACATGGATCCCAGACCCTATTTGCATTTCTCACTCTGGATGTCACAGAAAAAAAATAGATGACTTGCAGTTCTGCCCACAAACATAATAGGAGATGTAGCTCTCAAGGTTTGCCATCCAAAGGCAGCATTTGCTTATGCCTCTAAATAAGGGATCCCCATTCATCAGTGTTTCATTTATTCTGAGTACATTAAGTGTAACTAACAATTTAAACTCCACAATAGCCACCTCTCCATGATGCTTATTTATTTTCCTGGCCAAAGGTTTAACAGAAGTTACTCCTTTAGCTCACCATAAACATTTATTCTGTCTTATTTTTCCTGAATCCATCTGTGTTCAATGCCCTATACGCCTGTTTAAACTGTCTTAAATATCATTTCACAGCACCAACTTTACACACTCCACTTTTATGAATCACTTCCTGTCTGTCCTCCAAATCCATCAACCACCTGTGCTCCTATTGCTTGCATTATAAGAAATCATGATATGGTTGACCTCTGCCTTAAACATCCCCAACCACCTAGATACATCTCAATCTTTCTAAAAGTCCTTCCAAAAGCCAGGAATCCAGTCTTTCAACATTTCTACATCTACCCAATTCTTAAAGAAGAGGGTGTCAAAGCACTATATCACCTCATTACGGTCCAACAAAGGCCCTGGACCATGAAATGCTTGCTTAACATTGCTTACCAATGATCTGTCTAGCAGCTAACAGTTAACTCAGCTAGCAGTTCTAACCCTGAGTATCCACATAAGTAAAATCCCTATATATAGGGTGGTTCACATGCCAGATATCAATGAAGCCCTGATCCTCCAGTAATTGATTAAAACACCACCACCCCTTGGGAAGTCTTGACTTACGCTCGAAAATTCTGTCAGTTAAGGGATGTGGACATACACTGAAATACTCCCCAGTTATAACCTTAGTATCAGGCCGCCTGAGCATGGCCACCGTATCTGCTAACTCCCTTAAAATCCAGTCCTGATCCTTATTTGTGCCTCTTCAAAAGGAACCTTGATGACTGGATGGGAGATAGGAAATATACCCCGGGGATCACGTCAGTCACCCTGCTAGACAGGGGTCCATGGAAGTAAATATTGTGGGAAGAAACAGCCAGGGAATTGTTATGGCTAGGCTTGTATAGGCCCTAATGCTGATAGCCTAGTACCAATCTATGAACCTATGAACCTATTTGAACCATAACAATTCCCTACTATCAAGG
The DNA here is from genome assembly GCF_019279795.1 of Protopterus annectens. NCBI lineage: Eukaryota > Metazoa > Chordata > Ceratodontiformes > Protopteridae > Protopterus > Protopterus annectens. The sequence goes on along the minus strand of NC_056751.1, from coordinate 786,482,875 downwards.
AGAGGTTAAACTCTTGCACTATTAAAATTAACTCTCTCCCATGAGCATCCGTAAACTCTGAAGTTACCTGCCGGCCTACTTGATTTTGAACCAAAATAGCCATAACTATCTTAGTCAAATTGCATTCATTCATATGCACCCATCCATGCCATTAATAGTCTAAACCCACATTATTCTTTCTTTTAATCTTAGTTTCTTGTACAAAAGCAACTCCCACATGCAACTGTCTAAGATTAGTAAGAACTGCTTTCCTTTCATGGGGTGTACCTATACCCCTAACATTCTATGACACAAAAGAAATAAAGATGTAAAAGAACTTTTACTTTAAATCAGCAGAGCACCATATTCAGCTCTCATGTACTGAAAATCTTCCAAAGATGGGAAGGAATCTGACTGTGCATGATGCTTTATTTGGTCTTAATATGGGTTTAAAAACAAAAAATTAACTTTTACATTTCTATGTCTGTATGGAGTCAAACAGAAATGACAAAGAATTAACATTTTATTTTATTTAATTTGTTTTCCAGGGTAGGGCACTGATCTCCATGGAACATTTACATACTCGGTTGAGGAGTGTTGTCTCAGGGTCACACAGATAGACAATGCAGGCTGAGGAAATCCATCCTTCCATCACTGGACCACATGAAACAGCTTAACAGCTTCTTAATCCTGCAAGTCAACTGCCAGACAGTAATTAACTGTGCAACGATAGTAAATAAACTATAAAACACTATTCAGAAACACCTAATAATACTTAACATCTGGCTGGGACCTAAGCATCTAGGGAAAAAAAAACACTGCTCATCACAACAGCCCCTGCCCACCCCAAACTTACAAACCATGTAAAATAAACACAGTCCTTCTCCCGTACTCAATGGTCTCCCAAACTCAAATAAATGATATATCATTAGCAAAAAAAAAAAAATACATATATATGTACTATATCCCCAATGAAAAAACACTTATCTGAAATTAATGTCCATACACCAGTCCTCAGTTCAAAATTCTCATCTTTAGGAACCACATCCAATAACTGGCCACCTCGCCTTGTTCGATCAAAGACAACTCCTCATCCGAAGGATCTGGGATTGAAAACTCACATCCTAGACCATCATCCCCCTCTGACAGCAAGCAAACCTATTTGCAATAGCCAGGATGGAGTTGCTGAAATATTTTCTTGTTTGATTGGCTGTCAAGTCAAAAGAGACTTTAAAGGTCTTGTTCATACCCACACAGCCTTTTTTACTCAGTTGAGATTTCATCAGACAACACTACTGTCCTTTCATTCATCCTGTTTTCTGACATAAGCACATCTCCGTAGGAGGATTTTGTCTTGAGGAGAATAGGAGGATTTTGTCTTGAGGAGAATATGTCTCGCTTATGATTTGCCCTTTGCCTAAATTGTCCAGCATAACTTCTGCCTCTGCTGGCTGGGAAAATGTATGTGCTTTCCCATGTACTTGAATCACCAAAGTAGATGGAAACTTCAATTGTTCCTGTAAGCCCTTCTCCATACAGTTCTTCAACAATGGGATATAAATTTTCCTTTTATAATACAGAGATCTGGAGTAAGAAGGTGCAACCTTGACCCTGGACCCTTGAGTCATTATACATCCACCAGATTCCCTGCTTTACTCTTATATCAGCTCCCTATGATTACAGTAAAAGTACAATTTAAGGAACTGTCTGGGCACATTAGGAATCCAATTCCTGTGAGCTATTCTGTGTGCCCTTTCTACTGCTAGTACTAAGTTCTTTCCCAGTAAATCTTTCACACATCTGATATAAATAAGACTGGATTATCACCTCCAATATTTTCTTGCATCCTGGTAAACCACAGATTATTACATCTTATTCTACTCTCTCCTTCATCCAGTTTATATTCCAAGTGAGCAGAAGAAAATTGTTTAGTTCCAGGGCACATGTCTGAACAGATGTTTACTGTGAGCCAGTCTGCATATGGTTCTCCTGCAGATGATCTTCCATCTTTTTTACCTGGTACTCACAGTCCATAAGCACATTTTTGATTTGTTACAACTAGCTCAAAATAGTCCAAGTCATTGAGGTAAGGAAACTCAAAATTATACAGAGCACTTTAAATTCCTCGTCTGAGCTTGACCTTGTCTGCGCCATCTTAGACAATTCCCTGCAGGCCTCCATACAAAGCAGAGAACAATGCAACCATAGGAAAAACAAAACTAGATATCCTCCAAAGAAGAGCAACCCAGAAAAAACAATACTGTCTGAAAAGAGAATTGATCCAACAGACACATAACCGGTGAGGTTTGGACTGTTAAACTCTTTAAGAAACTGAAGAAGAGGCAACCATAATATTTTAGCTGCATGGTTTTGCACTTCCCCAAACATGCCCGTTTTTAGTGAATCACATGTGCCATTAGGGTTTCAGTTTCAGACATACAGATGTCACCTCTTGAGGAACAAGAACTCCTGGCTTCTAATATACAGAGCACTGGCATGTGCAGCCCTATCTCTTCCGTACCTGGAACAGGTAGGATAAGAAAGCTGAAAGACCTATTTTAGTAATGTGTTGCATGTTTAGTCAGTCTTACAGTCTGCTAATAAAAATTAATCATGTTTGGGAATCTTAGCATGATGTCTTCTTAACGGGGTCATCATCAGCCAGTACCGTGTGATCTTGTTGGGCTTCTCAGTGGTCTGCTTAAGCTGCAACCCTATTAAGAACCTATGAATCTATGAACTGGGGCTACTAAACACTTGCCTTGTCATGAGTGTATCTAACACAACTGGACACTATCCTCCCAGACCAAATGCTAGTACTGATGGTGATAACATATTACATGCCAGAGTTACTAACATTACTCAGAGGTTTTTGCATTTATTATGTCTTGCTGCACTCCTTCAGTAATCATTGCCTGATACTCTCTGGGAATTACCACCTGGTCATTTAAAGCACAGAAAGTTCCCCTTGCAATAGTTCAGGTTCTGGCAAAACCAGAAAACATAAAAACACATTATTAATATAGATGGATGCAATTTGACTGGAGACAGATCTATAATCTGAATAAATGCGGAGGCCATATCTATGTTATATAACCTTCTTCTAATAGTGGAGTACAGACTGTTTCTGATTACAGCTAGGAGGATGAACGACAAGAGATTCACATGTCATTTAAATTGTTTGACAATTTAGTTAAGAATCGCAGAACTAGGTAGATAGGATTTGAGTTTTTGCAGAAGATGTGGAGCTGGTTCATGTCTCGATAATCTACCAAGTCTTACTGTTGCACTTCAGACTTCCACACCCCATCATTTTGCCCCCTGTCCTAATATACAAAGGTACTGAAGCCTGGTACTCTTTCTGCACACCAAGGCAGAGAGTCATAGAAACTTATGGAAGCTGGCATGTTATTCACATCTAATTCCTGAAATAAGTTGTAGAATTGTAACTTCTGTAGATCTACTGCTGATGAAATAGCAGACTTAAAGAGACCAGAAACATTTCAACACAGGAAGTCTTCAAGACATTTATAGTGTGTTTACAAGGTTAAAATGTATAGTTCTTTCACCAGAAAAAAAATATTACTGTCCTTCAGATTTCTGTCTGTTCCCAGCACAGGCATAGCTGGCTCAGCCAGCACCCTGTACTGGTCCCATGAAGTGGTGCTCCATCCCCTCAGGATACTACTTCAGACAGTACCCACCACATACTCCCCTCCCCAGCTCCTCACATGAACAGAAAAAAAGTCTGCTTCTACTGGCACACCAACCAGGTGATCAGATACATGACGTGTACCCTCCCTCCTGGCCCCAGACATTCAGTGGAAGAACAAAAAAAAAAAAAAAAACACATGCACACACACACAAAAAAACTCTGTGATCAGGTACTTGGAGTTCTTGAAATGCAGGAGTCAAACAGGTTCTGTTTCTGTAACTTGCCCCTGGTCCTCCTTCATCAAATTTTGCTAAATAAAAAAAATATTATTTATTTTAAACTGTTGCAAACTGCTTGCTACAATGTAGCAAGCAGCTGCTACAGTTAGTTTAGACCACACACTGAGCACTGTGTAGCATTCAGGCTTTACTAAATAAAAAAATACCTTTAAACTATAGCAAACTACTTGCTGCAATGTAACAAGTAGTTGTTACAGCTTAGACCACACACACAGCACTATAGCACTCAGGTTTGACTGCAAATGTAATATGCATTAAAGAGCAGTTGGGATCAGGTGATTATGTCCTCTAACACTTTGCACCCTGGGAAATTGTGCGTTTTGCACCACCCTAGTCAAGGTAGTGGATCCCAAACTCTATCTGAAATGCAAGACCTAAACCTGTTAGCCTTAAAACCTCAAAAAAAAAAAGTAAAATTTGATTAAAAAAATTTTTTTAAAGATTTTTTATAGTGGGGCCCTCCTCTCCTATATCCCATACCCCTGTTATACCTGAGATTGTTGTTGCACGATATAGGGGTAATACTGTAAGGTACCTGCTGAGGATGTATTGTATTTCCCAAATATTTGCACTTTACTTCTACTGTACAGAGGACAGCAGGAATTGTCCTCAGCATTGTAACAGAACCGGTTAAAAGGTAATCTACTCTGAGGGATAGGAAGTGCTACAGTAATACCGCAATAATCATACCAGGGCATTCCCACTGTCCAAGCTCATAATAAATACTCACAGTTCTTTGCAGCTGAATCCACGTCTTCAGTGATGCACTAGGAGACAGTTCTTCTGAAAACTGCATGGGATTCTCAAAATTCATACTGTCTAAAACTGTAATTCGTATGCTTTTCATTCCAACCAAGAGACAGCGCTGAGACCTGAGAAAGCAGGATTACTATTATTTTTATGCATTTAAGAAATTAATGTTTTATTGCATTGTCTAATAATGTTCTTTACTTTATATCCTGTGAAAGAAAAAGAGTGAAGACGAACTGAACTTGGGGGCCATATTCAAAAATGGCCAGTGCCAGTGTTACATGCTAACATGGGTGGCTACCCGTGGTGGTTTGCCCTTTTTGATTCAGAGACAGGCCCACCACAATGATTCCTCGTGGTCTGAAACATCACCGCAGTGAGCTCTCTTCAGCCGAGCTACATGCCAATAAAGCATTTTGGGGGAGTGGCCTATGCGAGTCAGAAGTGATTTCCCAGGAAATACCTGTGATAAGGCATATGTCTAACCAAGCTCAGACCAACGTTCATGCTTACCGCTTACTTTCAATGGGTGAGATTTCATTAGAGGTAAATGTCAGGGAGTTTATGGAGAGATAGTTGTGGTGAGTATGTGTGTGTGTGTGTGTGTGTGTGTGTGTGTGTGTGTGTGTGTGTGTGTGTGTGTGTGTGTGTGTGTGTGTGTGTGTGTTTATCTGAGTGAAGGGATAAGTGTGTCCATTAAGGTGAATGGGTGGAGGGGGCTGTGTCCATTAAGACAATTGGGTGGAGGGGGCTCTGTGTATGTGTGTGTGTGTGTGTGTGTGTGTGTGTGTGTGTGTGTGTGTGTGTGTGTGTGTGTGTGTGTGTGTGTGTGTGTGTATGGGTGACTGGATAAGTGTGTCCCTTAAGATGACTGGGTGGAGGGGGCTGGTGTGTGTGTGTGTGTGTGTGTGTGTGTGTGTGTGTGTGTGTGTGTGTGTGTGTGTGTGTGTGTGTGTGTGTGTGTGTGTGTGCGCTGGCTGACTGGTATATTTCTAAATTCTCGTAGAGTAATGACTTATTCCTGCTGCTGTGTTGTGGGGAAGCAATAGACACCAGAGAAGTGTTATTATTACTCTAAAGTGACTTAAAATGTTAAAGGAACAACAGTTCTGCAGCATAAAAAATTGTGTGTGGGTGGAACACTAGACACCAAGGATACACTTTAAATATTACCCTAAGTCACTTCAAACATTTTGAGAAAAAAACTTCAGACCCCGTACCCGCTTACTTTAGTCCTCCACACTAACACCAGACACCAGGAAGATTAATTAAGCTATCCTAAGTCATTATAGGAAAAACAGCTACAAGGGGAAAAAAGCTTTCATATCTGTACCCTTAGTAATGTCTTAACAAAACAGAGCTGTAGTGCTCTGCGGTAACCCTTGACATGAGGATGATTATTTAAATATCATCCTAAGTCATGTAAAAAAGGAGATAAGGGGGAAGAAGCTTCAAAGCCTCTGCCTTTAGAACAGAAAGGAACTCCTTTCCTAAGCAGAGCTATAGTCTACTAGACCAACAGATGCATTTTATGAACAATAAGAGGAATGAAACTCTAATATTTGGCATTATTGACTGACTATAATGGTCTGTGAGTTACCAGGGACAGGGCAGGTAGGAAAGCCAAAATTAGGAGCATTCTGTGAAATCAAGGGCAGATGAGATGGATGGGGGTGTGCCCATGCAGGGGGTTTATATACCTCTAACTGGCCATGCTGGAGATTTCTGGACAAAGACCGGAGGAGCACTAGATTACACAGTAGCGAAATGATAAATGTTACTACAACTACCTTAAAAAGCTAATAAAGCTACAGGTCTAGCATCATGATGCATTTTCTGAATGCTATGATGAATAAAATTCTAATGTCTAGTGTTACTGAGATTTAATCATCTGTGTGTATGTATGTTTGTGTTTGAATGTGTACATGTTGGTGGGAGAATGAATGAAGAGGGTGCTTGTGCCAACACAATGCATGAGTTGCACAGGTAAGTACTGTAAAAAAGTTCTGATTAGCATTAGTGGTAAGACCATATGATTCAAATTCTGATCATGCAAATCAGCTGATAATGAGGTCTTTCCTCATTGCACCAAATGTGTCTCTGAATCACATTTTAGTTTTGGTTACAGCTCATAACACCCATGGCAGAGTTCTTTATGAATCCTAGGATTTGTTGTAAGTTGATGTGACCTGCACAACTCTGACCCCTATTAGATTAAACTTAACAGAGCTGTGCAGCAGGACTCCATGTGCTTACCTACTACTAGAGCTGACCAAAGTGCCAAACACTTGGCCATTGGAAATTGTGTTCTTTCTCTTCTTTATGTATTTATTTATTCATTTATTTAGCAAAATGTCTAACTAATTACTTATAATAGGTAAGTACTGCTGCTGAAGTGTTCATTCCATTGGCACTAAGTAATTTTGTTAGAGAAGGAAGCTTGGATGAGCTGTGCTTAAACTACTAGCCTGTCTGTAATGTGCGTAATTGAAAAAAGGTAAACTGCTTTAATTCAGAGTTACTTTGTGAGAAAAAGGAATTCATCTGTACCCTAGGTAAAATCCTAAGACCCAGGTTTTTACTGATTCGCTCTTCTGCTTTCTTTGTTTCTTTTAAACTGCTACAACTTGTGCACCTTTCTGCACCATTTGGCTGGGCTTCACAGAGCTTCACATACAAAAATCACTGCAAGTAAATTGATTTCTTCCAATACACACATATAGTGCTATAATCCCAATGTGATGCTGTAACTTGTACCCCCTGGCTGCTACAAGGTAAAGTACTGCACCAAGACACAACCTTCATCACCTAGCTGAGCTGAAGATCCTTTGCTGTGCCAAGTGCCTCCTTGCCTCCATCCTCTCAATGAGACAGTTCTAAGAGTAGTATGTACTGTACCTGCATATGTGAGTAGGTCTGCTGCATAAATTATATGTGTTCATTACCTTCTTTATGCTGCAAACCCATCTGCCAGATACTAAGCTAATCAATGTAGTTAAATTCTTTAGTCAGCATAACATATAAAAGATACCATCAACCCACCATATTCTGAGATCATGTCTGCACTTCCTCTCCCAGTGTTGGCAGCATAGTAGGACTAGGAACCTTTAGGGAGTACCAAAACAGATTGATGCTCACTAACAACCATTAACTTATACCTTCACTACTTTCCACATGTGAGAGGTGCAAATACTTACTAAAATTGGAGACTACCCATTTATTTAAACATGCATACTGCACCCATGTGGTTATCATGCCCACACCCATCTTGTATGTGCATGCAGTGTACGTAAAAACAAGCCTTCATACACTAAAGCACTTCAAAAAAGTCTCTTCCAAAGCATCAAAGGCCTTCAAGGCTAAAGCCTGATTCTAAAACTCTTCAGCGGCCTGAAACAAACTTCACATACTATACTATTATCATTTCTTACCATAAATCCTACTTAAAGGAGTTATCATACCCACCTATCTGCAGCCTTAAGGCACCATGATTGAACCAAAGCAGACAGTAAAGTCCAAGTCTTTGTTGAGACAATAAAGACACACAATGATATTCCACTCACCAGGCTTGGCAAAGCTAGAGTGAGAATGAGCAGCCTCTCAGGACACAGGCTACAGCATTTGTCTAGAACTCTGAAGTCTCTTCAGCTCAGATAAACCTACATGGTGTTTCTTCATGTAGGTTTGAATAACATGAGATGCACGTCCTTAACTATATGAAAACAGACCTGATATAGATATCAGAGTATGTATCCAAGACTGATATATTGCTAATTTTAAACAAAAGATAATTGACTTCAACAATTGACTCAGCTGCTTGTGTAATTTTAGGGGCCACCATATTTATCAGTCTAGAAAGAGATCATTGACAACCTTACCTGCTTCTCAGGGAATGTCCTTGCAACTTTTACCTCAGAGCTCTTGTATACTGGCCAGGAATTGCTCTACCCTCATAGTGCATTTTTAGGCAATGTAAACCTGCTTCATCTACCAATACAACCAAGCCAAAGTAGGGCAATACAGTGGTGGCACTGCCCAATGATAGAAGCCTAAATAAGAAACTGTCCTCCTTAGAAGCCTTAACCCTATAAAGTATTGAATTCTTTGTCATTACTGAAGCATAGTTACAGTGCAGTGATAACACATCTTGCCTACCATGGTTTAATAATCATTACATCTTCAGATCCTCTACTGATAGATCTACATTTTATATTATTTTATTTTTATCTGCTTAGTCTTTGTTAACCAGGATGGTCCAATTAGGACCAAGAAGGAGATGATGGAGTGGTGAGAGAAATGGAGGAGAAAGCAAATATTGAGACTGAAGAATGTGTGCAGGATTCTGAGGAGATCTTTCAAAGAAATTTGTATGATGAAGATGAGTCTGCAAATGATGGCTGTATAATTACAACCCTTCATTTAGGAGGGTTTGGGGATGATTTACTTAAGGAAACAGTGATGCAGAGCGAGCCAGAAAATGAAGGAGATACTTTCTGGGAGGACATTATGTAGAAAATACAAATGGAGGATGCAGAGACAATCATCAAGAATAGTGGTGAGACAGAAAAGAATACATACACAGACAAAGCAAAAGAAGGCAAAAGTGGAGTAGCAGAAAAAGCAGCAGAAGCAAATGAAAAATGGAAGTATGTATGTGGTAAGGACTGAAAGTAAAGAAGTCAAATAAATGAACAGGTATGATGTGTGGGACAATTTAATAGCTCTTTTGAGTGTATTCTTATTAACAAAGAGACATTTTGTGACATTATGTTTGAGATTGTTTTTTCAGTGGAAAATGTTCTTGGAGAATATGAAAAAAAAGACAAATCCATGGAATCTTTATTTGATAAAATAATTTAGTAGGGAAACAAGAAAATTTATGTACAATTTCAAACAGAGTTAGAAAGAAATATTTTGAAAGGGCATTTGAAAACTTTATATAAAGAAGTACTATACATTGCAAAAGTTTATGACAAAAGAGGTTTATGGACTGGTCACTATGATTGTAATACTGTGTTAAAAATAGAAAGAGAAAAATTATACATATACCAAGCATAATAAATGTGGAGGGAAACAGGGGTGTCATAACATACTGAGGACAACTCAACACATGTTTTTTTTTGTGGAATAGAAGGATATTTGATAAGTAACAGTAACAAAAGAAAATGTTATATTTGTGTAGAAATGGGGCATGATGCAAAGGAATGTGAATTGAAATGTTATAAATCTAACAAAATTGGACATTTATGAATAGATTGCAAAAATGAAAATAAGAATAAAGAAAGAGAAGAAAATGATCAAGAAGACATTTTAGATGAGAAAAATTATAAAGAGGACATAGACGGAGGTTCTAAAATAGGTGATGAAGAAGACAAACTGGGAGGTAGTAAAAGGAAAAAGAATTCTATTGGTAAAAGGGTAAAAGAAGCAACTTAAAATAATAAGTACAAAAGAAATAAAAAGGCAGGAAAGGGATGACAAAGAATATGTGCAGCTAATGATCGGGGGTTGGTATAACGGTTAAGGGGTTTGACTTACAGGCACAAGCTACAGTGTTTGATTCTTAGCTTTGAGAGGAAAATTCACTCAGCTTTGAATGGTCTCGCAAGAAAGCTAGCCTAGTAATTAGCTACAATCTTAGTAAACCATGAAGTTAAGGGAAAATGAAAGTTTTATAGTGCTTTCTGTAAATGTGAATAGTATTAAGAATATAGTAAGAAGAACAGAGAATTTGGATTGGTGTAATACATATGATATAGATGTAATTATATTAAAAGACACAAGATTTTTAGTAAATGAAGAAATAATACAGACAGAAACATTATGGGGAGGAAAGATAATCTGGAATTTGGGCAATGAGAAATGATCTGGAATAGCCATATTCTGTAGAGATGCAGTAAAGATATTAGATGTAACTTAAGCAAAAAAATGGGAAGATTAACCACTGTAGATTTAAAATGGAAGGAACAAGTATATGTATTTATAACATATGCTTATACTAAAAAAGGGGGAATCTTATTTCATCAGATTTTAGACTTTGTAGTGATAAATATGAATATTATAACAGGAGTCTAACTGTGATTTAAGAGACAAGCATAAAAGGAAAGGAAATGATAAAAGAAAAATGTTAGAAGTTATAAGATGTCAAACCACTGAATGTGGAATGCACCAAAGTTAAGCTCCCCTTAGTGTAGCATGCTCTGAGAACCAGCATGAGGGGGTCAAGAGGCCTGATAACAAGGTCAAAACAATACTAAAAGTAATATACAGAGCTAAGCAACATATCAAGCAGGCTAATAGCTAATCACCAACAGAAAAAAAAATCGTAAGGGCTTCCCATATAAACCTCATTAGAATATTTGGCAGATAAGCACTGTTGATAGGGCTTATCTGCCAATAATTCAAATAAAGTTTCTTTGAGAAGTTATAAGATGTGGTTAGTTAAAAATTTGGGACCAAATTTTAGGAGAACATATAGAAGTGAAATAGATTATTTTATAGTATCAGAAAGTTTATTCATGCACCCTAAGTATAGGGAATGGAATTTTATTGTATTCCCTATAATTTATACTCAGGGTATGCTTATGTCATCTACTTCTGAAGGAGCTCATTTAGCTATAGATAATAATCTAAAGTACTGGTATCAGCTGATATCTGATAATAAAGTTAAAAATCTAGATTTCTTAAAACAAGAATTTGATCTAAGAGAAACTTGCTGGTTAGAGGTTCAGATCTTTAGACAACATCTCATTGATAGAATAGATCTAATGTCTATAACAGTTAAAGAATCTATTCCAAAACTGTTTGATTACTTGATAATAAATTTACAGCATAAAGTTTCTGATAAAGGTAAACTTTCATATATACATAAAATTATCAGACAAGAAACTTTTTACAATGTAGATTCATACTGGAATTATTTCACCTCTATTAATGGGGACCCACCAACTCAACAAGATAAACAATATATATTGGAATCTGCTTATAGAACTACATCTTCCATTGTCTGGAGACTTTATACATGGAAATTTTTACATAGATCTTTTATACACCTTTGATGATGAATAAAATTAATAATAAAGATAATCTATGTAAGAGATGTAATGTAGAAATTAATGCTGACTGGGCTCATATGTTTTATGACTGTATGAAGTTGAAAGAATACTGGAAGTCAATTAATGAATTTTGCAGGCTCTTTTACAGATAATTTCATTATTTCTAAGTCTCTTATATTATTCAACACACCTGTACCTCAATGTGTTAAAAGAGACGCTTCCCTTGTTATGGTCTATCCTAGCAGTGGCTAGGAAAATAATAACTAGAAATTGGATTTCAGATACACCTCCTTCATTCAATGAATTTAAAATGTTATGAATATAATGTGTCATATGGAAATAAGCACAATTAGAATGAGAACAACTAGAAAAACATCACATTTTATTGTATGGGATAATTTACAAAATTTGTTAAAAAAATTCTAATTTCAATAGCACAGTATTTTAGTTTAATTAATTGATCTGATTGTAGTGGATGTCTTTGTAAATACTTTAGTTGTTTTGTTGAATATTATAATAATACCTATTTTTAATTATTTGTATAAAATTGTTATGATATTTCTCTTATATGTTAAAACAATAAACTTGTTTTGAAAAAAAAGAAAGTTTAGTTATAGGAGACAGGGAGGTAGATGAAACAGGAGTTTCTGATTATCTTGCATTATGGTTAGAGATAAAAGAAAACAGGGAATATTTAAAAATCAGAAAATTAATAAAAATGATAAATGGGGAAGCATGGAATGAAGAAGGAAATATATTAGTAGTACAGTTATGGTAAGATCATAGTAATATGAGAACATTTTATAAAAACATAGTCTGAATTATGGATGATATTTAAGTAAAATATAACTTCACTTTTGTGATGTCAGATGACTTTCTGTTAATAGTCTTAATTACCACATCCATCTGTTTTATCAGACTTCTAACATTCCAGGTCTTATTTACTTTTTGAAATCTGTTTCTTTCATTGATCTTAATATGTCTATCCATGTCTATTAAATCAAGCAATTCTTTGCTTAGATCATTTTCTTATAAGCTGAGGGCACATTCTTTGTTCTGTTTCCTGTGAGCATTCTACAGAAAATTCCAGAATGTGTTCTTGTGACATATCCTCTTCAGCTACATCCTATGTCACCTGCTGCCTCTTCATATGGGAACTCGTTGACCCTTAATACCACAACATTGTCTGCAACAGAGTTACTATGGTTCTTGCTTCTTCTCTTGCTGTGTAACTCCAGCTGAATTTTTTTACTAGTTTCCTATTGAAGGCTCCAGAGTATCTTCATGTAGCAAGTCATTCGATGCTTTCTGTTCCACCTGTTTCTCCTTAATCTGGGGGCTCATTGTTCCATTTTGTTCTGATTTTACCCAAGTTGGATTTTCTCCACTAAATCCTTCACTTAGCAGGTAATCCATAAAATTTTCTTTAGATTTCTTTAACTTCTGCATTACTAATCCTTTTTTCTCCCCACCTTTATTTTCTTATTTTTGTATTGAGAAATTTTCTATAACCATGTACCTTTGTCTGTATTTCTCTTCAAATATATTTGATGCTTTTTTTTGCATTGATTAGTTTGTTATTGTTTATAGTTCCTTTTTTTTAATTTTTCCAAGTCTTTTGGGTTTCTAATGCCATGACGGGAATGGACCCCATTCGTAAGTCAAAGTATGATTAAAGTTCATGAAATTAGTATTGTTTCAATCTTTGATGTTATCCAGAAGTGCTCTTCACAGCACCCCCAGTGTGCCCAGTAATAACTCCTTCTGCAATTCATATGGAGTTACATGTATTGGTAACATGTCTAAGTACGATTGTAAATTCTTTTTTATAAGACCCATTGCTCTTACTACAGTTGGAACTGTCTGGGTATCCTTCTACATTTTGTTCTCATTTCTGCCTGAAAACCTGGTGTTTTTTTACTTTGTGTCTCTCTGTACATAAGACACTGTAGTCACTAGGCATAGCAATGTCAGTGATCAATGCTACTTTTGTCTTCTTTTCATAAACTACTGTATCTGGTTTTCTCATATTTATTTTCTGAACTGTTGGTAATGGGTGATCCCATGTAATATAAAATTCATCATTTTCTGTAATGCTTTGTTGCTCATGTTTCCAGTGTTTTTCAGCTACTTCAGTATTATAATGTTTATACAATCTCCAGTGCAACAGTCTTGCCACATTATTATGCATTTAAGTATACAGTCCTTTTGCCATTAGTATATCACAACTAGCAATAAGATGAGCAACTGTTTCCAATTCTGTTGTATAAAACCTGCTTTTGTCTGTTTCTCCCAAATGTTCAAAGGACATAGTTCACTATCTTAGGCTGCCAATATTAACCTTTCATCTTTTGGTTTGAATGTGCCTCTCCTTAACCATTTCTGTGTTTGATCCTGATCAACATGAGGTGCTTCCAGAAGTTTTCTATACTTGCGACTATATTTATATATTTTCCACATTTTTTGCCTTCTCATCTACTCCTTCACCTTATATTCTTTCTTTTGTTTTTTAGCACATTCAGTTGCTACCTAATTTTTATCTACATCTGGTTTGATTTCCATTCCAACTTGACACTGATAAGTGCTAAACTAAGCAGTGAAGTCATCTTAGACTTATTCTCCACATGTTTTAAAACTTTCACTACATTTGGGTCTCGTGAGGTCAGCAGATATGTATGCAATCCTATGATTGGAGATCTATATATGTAATCAATTTCGAGGAGGTCCATACCTCCTTCAGAACAAGGAATATATATTCCTGGTATACACTAATTTTTATAAATCATTTAATAAGCATGAAGCATCCTTCTTGTTTTCCTCTCCAACTAATCCAACACCTTTTGGAGCCAGTAAATCACTCCAAAACTGTAAGTTAGGATAGGAAGAGCAAATTGGTTTATAGATTTGACTATTTTCCTAGATGTCAATGCTATTTTCAGGATTAATTTAAGTCTTCTAAAATATTCCTTACTGAGTTTTATTCATATTTGTTCATGTTTTATTGTTGATCCTTCATGAATTGCCAAATATTTATATACGCCCTCTTGCTCCAGTTCTTTTATATCACATTCTTGTCCCAAACTGATGTTTTCTTGGTGCTGCAGTTTTCCTGCTTTAAATGTTGCTTTTACACATTTATCAAGACCAAATGACATTCTTATATCATCTGAAAAAGTTTTAACAACTTGCAGTTGTGCTTTCATTTCCTCATCTGATGAACTATACAGTTTTAAATCATCCATAAAAAAGAAGATAAGAAGTCTTTACACTTCGTTGTTTTCTGGGAGCCAAATTGTAGCCGTGACCTAAGGTGTTAAGCAGATAATGATAATTTACGACTGTGTACAGAAGACGCTGTAGTCACTGGGCGTGGTGATTTCAATTATCAATGCTACTTTTGTCTTCTTTTCTTGGACCATTATATCTGGTTTTCTCGCATCGATCTTTTGAACTGTTGGTAATGGATGATCCCATGTGATGTAGACTTCATGATTTTCTATGATGCTTTGTGGTTTATTTTTCCAGTGTTTTTCAGCCACTTCAGTACCATAATGCTTGCACAATCCCCAGTGAACAGTCTTGACACATTATTATACCTTTTGGTATACAGTCCTTCTGCCATTAGTATGTCACAACTAGCAATGAGGTGTGCAACTGTTTCCAATTCTGTTTTACAAAACCTACATATGTCTGTTTCTCACACATGTTCAATGGACTTTGTATACCAACCTGTACATAGCCCACTATCTTGGGCCTCCAATATTAACCTCTCATCTCTTGGTTTGAATTTGCTTCTCCTTAACCATTCCTGTGTTCAATCCTGATCAACATGAGGTTCTTCGAGAAGGTTTCTATACTTGCAACTATATTTATGCATTTTCCACATTTCTTGCCTTCTCATCTACTCCCTCACCTTAAATTCTTTCTTTTGTTTTGTTTTTTTTAGCACATTCAGTTGCTGCCTGTTTTTTATCTACTTCTGGTTTGATTTCCATTCCTGCCTGATGCTGATAAGCTTCTGCTAGATTAAGCAGAGAAGTCACCTTAGATTTATTCTCCTCATGTTTCAAAACGTTCACTATGTTTGGGTCTTGTGTGGTCAGTAGATAGGTGTGCAGTCCCATGATTGCAGATCTATACATGTAATCAGTTTCAAGGAGGCACATCCCTGCTTCGTAATGGGGAATATATAATCATGGTATGCACTGATTTTTATAAATCATTTGGTGAGCATGAAGCATCCTTCTTGTTTTCCTGTCTAGTCTGTCCAATATGTTTTGGGGCCAGTTAGTCACTCCAAAACTGTAAGTTAGGACAAGAATAGCAAATCGATTTATAGCTTAAAATTTGTTCCTAGATGTCAATGCTGTTTTCAAGATTAATTTAAGACATCTAAACTATTCCTTACTGAGTTTTATTCACATTTATTCATGCTTCATTGTTGATCCTTCATCAATTTCCCAAATATTTATACACCACCTCTTGCTCAAGTTCTTTTATATCACATTTTTGCCCCAAACTGATGTTTTCTTGGTGCTGCAGTTTTCCTGCTTTAAAGGTTGCTTTTGCACATTTATCAAGACCAAATGACATTCTTGTATCATCTGAAAAAGTTTTGTCAACTTGCAGTTGTGCTTTCAGCTCCTCATCTGATGAGTTATACAGTTTTAAATCATCGACAATGAGAGAATGAGAAGTCTTTATACTTTGTTGTTTTCTAGGAGCCAAATTATAGCCATGACCTAAGGTGTTAAGTAGACAGTTTAATGGGTTAAGGGCAAGACAGAATAGCAGTGGTGACAAAAAGTCACCCTGGAATATCCCCCTTTCAGTTTTTATCCAAGGGATAATAATTTGCCCTTTATCATGACTTAATTGCAAAGTGGTCTGCTACTATTTCATGGTCACTGTAATGTAATCAATTAGTGTAGTGCATATATTATACATTTTTAAGCACATCTATGAATGTGGGATACTATCAATTGCCTTTTTGTAGTCAGTCCATGCCGTACTTAGACTCTTCCCCTTTTTACAGTTCTCCACTATGACTTTATTTAACAACAAATGATCCTATGTTCCTTGTGACTTTCTTTTATTGCCTTCTGTTCTATTGCCATAATTGAGTTTTCTTCTAAAGGACTATAATCTCTGTTGGCATCAATTTTAGTGTATAGTTCATATGTTGTTGGAAGGCAAGTTATTGGTCTATAATTTTTAAGATAGCTTGCAGGTTCACTCTTAAGTAGCAGCATTGTTTTTCCTGTTGTTAGCCAGGTTGGTGTCTGTTTGGGATGCACATATAAATAGTTTTTACTCATGACTAAATCTTTGTGCCAAGATGTTAATAATTTTAACCAGAAGTTATGTACTGTATCTGGGCCTGGGGGTTTCCAGTAAGAGGCTTTCCTTAACTTTGTTTCAATCTCTCTGACTGTTACTTCATCCCATTTCATATTCTATACCTTTAAACTTCTTAGTCTTTCTTTTACTTTTTCTATCCATCTAGCATCTTTGTTATGTTCCACAAGATCTTCATAAATACGTCTCCAAAATATATGTTTCTTCTTTTTTTGGTGGTCTTTCAATTCCTTTTACCTTGTTTCCCAATTCTCTATAAAACTTTTTTGGGCCATCAATAAATTGTTTATTTTGTACTTTTCCTTTATATTTATCTGTGTATCTTCTAAGTCTTTCCACCTGTGCTAAGATTTTGAGTATTATTTGCAATAGTGCATGATAGATCCTGATCTGTTTTAATACTGTGCATTGCTTTTATCACATCTATCTTTTTATGTATTTTTATTGATCTGTTCCCTCTTCTATAATCTTCTAACACTGACACTTCTTGTCTTGATTGCTTTATAGTTTTCTCTTCTACATAGGTTGCCTGATGATTCTCTAGTACATTTTGATAACCCTAAACATTCCCAGAGATAGTTGTCTCTAAATGCCCTATATACCTGAATAAGATCTCTTAGATACCTATGAGACACTATACAAGTTCAGATATTTTAGTCTTTCATAATAACTTACATTTTCACATCCATAGATGCCATTGGTATATTTCTGCTGTACTCTTTCCTATTTACTCATGCTTGTCTTCTTACAAGGTTTCCCTATTGTTATTCTGTACTCAAGTTTAGGTCTAATGTAACTAACAAACAATGACTTCATCATTTTAGATTTTCTAGACTTCGTAAAGCTTTTTATACAACCTATAGTTCTATAACTATCATTAACCAATTGGTTGATATGATTAGAAAAACTCATAGCTGGATCCACACATATACCCGGACCCTAAATGAGTGAGTTTCAATCATTGTATGCACTATTATCACCTTTCAGTTTATGTCTCCCAAATCTCATATGCTTAGTTTTTGATGTATTTATCAGCATATTATTCTCCTGTGCCCAAATAGTCAATTTAGTCAAGTTATTTTGCAGACATGCCTTATCTGTAACACTTGTAAGATCATCTGTATATAGACTGTAGAACACCACAGATGAAAACGTTAGGTCTGAAAGATAGTCTAAACAAGTAAGGGCCTAAGACAGAGCCCTGTGGGACACCCTGACTATAACCAAGGATTTCATCTGTCCATTTGCTGTATGATACCTGCCATGTCCTATTTGTACGCCATGCAGCTATCCATCTTATCAAGAGTACATCAGTATCTCATTATTCTGATTTATTGATCAGTTTTTGTGATTTTTGTGGACTACTACTGCCTTTTATGAGAGGGTCTATATCAGAACATCGAAGTATTAAAATTTTGAATGTTCTGATATCGAACAGTATTCAGTGAACGCTAAGAATAGCGAAGCTGCAGAACAGAAAATTCTTTCCTCGGGAAAGAATTCGGTTGGCTGTTTCTGTGGCTTCACTATTTTTAGCACTGTGGTGGAAAGTTAAGGGTTGGGTTCAGGTAAGTGTGCGATTGTTTGTACATTAGGGTTAGGGGTCGGTTAAGTGAGTTAGGGTTAGGGTGCAGGTTAGGCGTGTGTGCGATAGTGACAGACTTTAGGTTTGGGGCGGTTTAAGTGAGTTAGGGTTAGGGCGCGGGTTAGGTGAGTGTGTGATAGTGACGGACCTTAGGGTTTTGGTTTGGGTTAAGGTAAGTGGGTAGATAGTAGTGTATGTTTAGTTTAGTGTAGCATTAGATGTAGGAATTTAAGTGTATGTGTGTGGTTGCTGTTTGTTTGATGTGCTTGTGTTGTGTGCATGTGTTTTGGAGCAGCAAATTTTTGCAATGGGAAAAAATTTGCTGTTCTGAATGTTCAATATTTTCATGTTTAGATGTTCTGGGGCCGATGAAATAATGTTCACTATTTTCATCTTTCAATAACGTGATATAAACGCCTATGAGAGGGGGGGTCATCCTCCCCCTGGGCCTGCCTAGCTCCAATGTAGGAATGTTTCCATGTCTTGAAGATTCTACACTGTCATTTTTTCCAGTCCTGGCACCAGTACGCCTACCAGGATTGGGCACTTTTTTATCCTGGGACTTGTGCACCCAGCTACATTTTTCATTTTTTAACCTACTTCTTTCCATGAGGTATGCTATATAAAATTCAGTGTCATCTTGGTGAGATTTTATTTATTTTATTTTATTTTACATTTGTTGACCGGGCTAGTCTAGCTGGATGAATTTCCATTTTCAGTAGAGGCCCGGGGAGAAAAGCTCCACAGAGTGAGATACATTCTGAGAAGAAGAAAACATTTTTATACACACACAAATTGTTATACAAAAATGTACTAACAGTACTAATAATAATGAACATCTAAGAGTTAGTAATAGAGTTCATATAAAAATAAAAGATAACACTCTTATGTATAAAACTAGTACAGGAGTTAGTTACTATAACTACTCCATACAGTTCAATTCTCAATTAACAAGTAGGAAAGAAAAAAATTGGTTGGATTTATATGGAAAGGAGCAAGGATAAGGGGAAATAATGAAGATGGGAATAGAAAGGTTCTGTAGGGTAGTAATAGAGATAGACTAATCAGGTTTATGACAGGAGCAAAGCCAGTGATTTTGGAAATGCATTTTAATGTTTTGTTTGAAGAGGGGAAATGAAGTTATCTTTGTTAAGCTAGTGGGTAACAAATTCCATTTTGACCCAATAGCATTGGTAAATAGAGAGTCACCAGCATTATTATTAGACTTTGTTGAGCTTGTCAGAAGTTTGCTGGATGAGCGGAGAGAGTTGAGATTTTGAGTTGAGAGAGTATGGGGGTGTTATTAGGTTGGTATAGTATTTTATGGGCAATGCAGAGTTGATGGATTAAAAGATAGTTTTGAAACTCAGGCCAGCCTAGAAGTTGTAAGTTGAGGCAGTGATGAGTTCTATAGTGTTATTATAACAGGTTGTCAGTTTGCTAAGGCTGGTTTTTTTGAGGTTAGTGAAGATAGGTGCAGCATATAGAAGAGTTGATATAAGATGAGAGTGAGCAATCCTTGTTCTGGTAGGTGGTGTAAGAAAAGGTCTGATTCGATATAAGGATCCTATCTTTCTGTTAACTAACTTTATGGAGTTGTTAATGTGAGAGTTTATTGTCAATTGTAATGCCTAATAATTTAGTTGAAGTGTCGGGTAAGATAACAGTGGTGCTGTTTGAAGAGATGGAGAAATTTAAGGGGGAGGTTCTAGCTGAAAAAGAAGAAGTTTGTTTTTTTGGCATTTAGTAAGAGAGAGAACCATGTTTCTACTGTACTGAATACTTTTTGGGTGAGAGAGGTTAGTTCTGGGGTAGAAGGAGCTGAGCAAATGAGTGTTGAATCATCTGCATATTGAATGCAGGTTGCTTGAGGGATTGTAGTTTGAAGATTATTAATGAAGAGGGAGGAACCCCAATGGAAACAGGCAGGAGAGATGAGATGTGATTATCCCAGAGAACAGCTTGTTTTCTGTCAGTGAGGTAAGATTTAAACCATTTAATAGCTGGGGGATCAAATGAGATGGATTAGAGAGTACTATAACTACTCCATACAGTTCAATTCTCAATTAACAAGTAGGAAAGAAAAAATTGGAGAGTCACCAGCATTATTATTAGACTATAACAGTGGTGCTGTTTGAAGAGATGGAGAAATTTAAGGGGGGTGAGAGAGGTTAGTTCTGGGTAGAAGGAGCTGAGCAAATGAGTGTTGAATCATCTGCATATTGAATGATCAAATGAGATGGATTAGATTATTGATTGAGGACCAGAAGGATTTTGTGAAGAACAAAGTCCACCTCGTGAAGGTACTCATCAAGACTTGAGGATGACTTGTCATCTCTCCATTCGGACCCCAAATATCTCCTATATAAACATGCTTGTTTCATTTTATACAGTTTTATGAATTTATTGATCTACCATTTTGGAAATCTAGTATTATGGGATCTTTTATGATTCTATCACTTCTTGAGAGACATGTAACACATATTCTAAGAATTTGTAACCACACTCATCTTCTTTACTACTACCTATCAAAGTTCATTCAAATTATTGTAATTCTGACTGTAGTTACTCATAATTTCTTTCCAAATTTATATTTCTTATCAAACAAATTAATAGGTTTTGGTGTTATTATATCAAAAGTAATTGTATTGTGGTCTGATTTTCCAAATATTCACACATATTTATAGGGATCTAGGACTAATGCTCGACGACACATTTCCATGAATCAGAAATGGACGAGCACAGTTTCACAAAAGTGCTGTTTCACAAAAAAAGCGCTTTCGTGAAACTCAAGTAAAAAAAAAAAAAAGCACTTAACATTAAAAAAAAAAACAACAGTAATCATGTTTATGCAGGGGAGCAAGCCCCCCTGCACCTCCCACGTGGGTGGCTGTGCCCCCCACACCCCCCCTACATTTATATTCTCAGTCCAACATCATACTACAGTGGGGAAAAGAGAATATTGCCTTATTCTGACTGTGCCATGATCTCGACAACAGACATTTCCTTATTTATTTATTTATTTATTTTTAGTACAGTTTTGCAAAAGTGCTTTTTTTGGTGAAAAAGCACTTTCGCGAAACTGTGCTCAGCCATTTCCGATTCGTGAAAACCTGTTGTCAAGCATTAGTCCTAGACTCATTTATAGACGCAATAATGCCATTTTAGTTACTAGATGTAATAAATCACCTCCTCCTCCTGTATTGGCACTGACCAGCTGACAGTAACCATGAAATAATAAAATATCTAGCAAGTCCTTTGAGATAGAACAAATGGATGTTAACTCTTTCAGATTAATAGTTGGTTAGTTGAAGTCTCTCTCTATGATATATTTTTAGTGTTCAAGTATCTTCCAAAAATCCTAGGACTTAAATGCTAATTTCACTACTTCAGAAAACTGAGTTGGATGATGCTGAGTTCAGTGTAGTTTATGTTTTAGACATATATTCCAGACTTCATTATCACATGTAAAATGCTGCATATTAACTTAATGTACCACAAGTAATGAAGAGCTTGTAAGCCTAGTTAATTTGGTAGCCCTCAAGGAAAATCAGACCCCCCCCCCCGCTGAGGTCCTTCTGTAGTACACAAGCCTGTTTACTTGTATCTAAATTTGAAGAATTAGAAAAATAAAGCGGAATCTGTTCATTAATTTGCCTATTTCCATAATCTCTTCTTTTTTATGGAATGGCAAATAGTTTTATTTTAGAGAAAGGTAGGAACAGGTAAGTTTTCTTCTTATTGGACCAATCAGAAATGGCACAATCTTTCACTGGGTTACTAAGCACCTTAAAGGAGGAGCATATCATAAAACCACATAATATTTCAAAGTTCAGTTAATGAAAATATTTCTAAATGACTTATTCAGGACTGCTGCACCTCCATGTTAAGGTCACACACTTCCACACAATCTTATATATTCCTGCCACCCCCTTTGGTAGAATAGTGGACCTAATTATCCATCCTTTCAGAACAAGATTTCCCCATTTTAACAGATGGAGGAAGTCATGAATTGTATCACAAAATATAATTCCTCTCAAAGACCCTTCATCACTTCAATTTCAAGGTTTCTAATTTTGTACGAACCAGACACTTTACAGAATATCCCACTAAAGAAAGTCACTGAGAGGGAACCTTGTGTTTTCCAATCAGGACAATGCTACCTAAATTTTTTACTAGTCCCTCAGAAGGGTGACAGGAGTTGGAGACCTATTTTCATTTATGTCAGCAGATGATCAAGCACCTACGAGTCAAGACATCCAAGATGACACTAAAGATATTTTATTTATTTTATTTTACATTTGTTTACTGGGAAAGTCCGACTGGACACAGGGCCTTTTTCAGCAGAGGCCCGGGGAGAAAAGCTCCAGATAAAATTACATAGTTAAACAGGTCGAAACCATAGAGTTATACAGTATAGATATCTGGTAGTACATAATAGATGGGATAAGATAACATATATCAAAACTCAATGAGAAACATTGTCATATAGTTTCATACGTAGGTAGTACCAATATAATACATATCTTACATGTTTTGTATGGTACTAGATAAAAATAACATATTTTTCTTACATCCATTTAGATGATGCAGGTATAGGAAAACACACTAAGTAAAGTATTTGCTCTATGGGATACATTGAGATTAGTTTTAGATGAGGAATAGGTACTAAAGTGGTGTTTATTCTGGGGAGTTACAGGAGCATAACCAGGAATTCA